>NW_010521302.1:877-8645 GCF_000687285.1 Phaethon lepturus | reverse complement strand
CTTCCTGCCACATGTCCTCCATCCCAGGGCTACCTGAGGCTTGCTTCAACTTGCCCTGTAGTTAAGGCTCCCAGCTATCCTGGTCTAGAATAGGGTTGCACTAGTACCACAGGTACAGAGACTGTATCCACCATCCATGATTCCCATTACCTCCACAGTGTCCTAACAGCATCAGAGTGCATGCTACCTGGCTTAAATGCAGCAGAGACAAAAGCCACATTAGTGGAGTTTATTAGGGAAGTAGAAGAGGTCACATTCCTCAACTCCTCTGCCATCATCCAACCAGAGGCTCCCTGACCACGCCATGCATCAGCTTACGTTCAGCCTTCAGAACAAAGAACATGTATTTGGTAATGCCGTGGACACACATGAAGACAGTCCCCATAATCAAATGCGAGCTGACAAATGATTGCAAACAGCCATGCAAAGATGTCTTTCCAGCCAGCCACCTGAGGAAAGAGCCATGGGTCTGTGGGGGATGGAACAGCAGGGAATCTCCTGAGGTACCAGTGAACTCTGAGCTCGTGGTGGGGGCCAGGAAAAAGGTGGGGAAAAAGGAAGAAAAAGGGAGAACTGAGAGCTGGTGGGAGCTGTTTTGACTTGAAGGCAGAACTCGAGAGAAAGGACCGGTAAGGGGTCCTCAGAGCTTGCAGCTACCAGCTCTCCAGTCCCAGAGGTCTTGCTGTGGGACACTAGCTCTCAGATAATACTCCTGTAAATGCAATAAGCCACTGAGAGAGAGGACAAGGGAAGGAAAACTGAATAAAATAAAAAAGCAGCAGGTGAAAACACACTAGGAGAGAACAAGAGAAGTAGGATTTTCAGTAGGGAAATTACAAAGTTAAGAGCCAGCTGAGTAAAAGAATATACAAGACAACATAACAAAGATTGCAAGGAAAGCGGACTGCACCAGAAGTAAAGGTTACAGGTGGGAAAACCAAGCAGTGTCTGGCAGATATATAAAGTATGAAGACAAAAGGACAAAGTCTTACATATTGAGCTTAGTACATTCTATTTATGCTCCTTCATTTTATTATAATTTTCCTGGCAGATAATTTACACTGTATATTTGGGGCAAAGGAGAAGTTCCTTCTAAATACCAATTTTACGTCACCACAGAAGGCCACCCTGGGTTCTGCAGCTTAGCAACTGTTGAGACTGATGAAATTTTACATATATATTTATAAGTTCCCAGAGTTCCCATAGACCGACCAGCAGACAGGGAGCTTATCAACTATTTAGAGAAATGTCCTTGGAAAAAAACATATTTTTTCCAAATTGAGAATTACATGTAATGCTGATGAAGAATGAGGCTGTATTTCTAGCAGTATGGTATTTGTTTATGCAGAATATAGTGATATTTGTATCCAAGACGCATTTCTGGAGGGGAAAAAAAAAAGTTGGAGTAAATGTTCTTTTTTCTAAGTAAAAATGGAAGATTTCCAAACTGGACCACCGGGGGAGCTGTTCACTGAAGCAGCATTACCGGTTGCCAGAAAGTAGCTCTGAGAGGTAGGACAGGGTAGGGAGGAAAAGGGAGAGGAGAAAACAATAGGGTGTGTGATACATGGGGACTGACGGCACTGTAAGCAGTTAAACGGGTCATATCATCCCAGCAAAGATTCTGGTTTTATTGGATAAACTGCTGAATAAAGTCAGAAAAATAAAGCAATTTGAAAAAAATAGATACTTAAATAAATATCAAGGCTCAACCCTGGCCAAATCAAAAGACCTATTCAAGGAACAGAAGAAGCATGAAGGAGAAAAGAAAAAGTTACCATAAAAGCTGTTAATTCACTTAGGCTGTAATAAAATTCTGTTTTGCTCAGAATGTTCTCAGGAGTATTTTCTTGCTTGCTACTTCTTCTCCATCCCCTCAGAAACCCCATTCCCTGAAGTAATTCAGAAAACTGGCAAGCCAGGAATCAAGTATTAAATGGTACCAGACAATTAAAAAAAAAAATGCACAGATATAGAAGACCTCAGAACTGGATTCTGGGAAACATTTTTATCAGCCTAAACAAAAAAAGATGCGTCAAGCTTCCCAATCAAATGTATAAGATTTACAGAGAGGAAAAAAAAGTGTAGTTACTAGCTCAAATCAAAGCAGCTAGTTTATATACTCCCTTCCCCATTTTTTGACATGTACTGCTTCATTCTGGAAGCTGCTTTCTGTGAAATCAGCACAATGGCTCACACAGAGTAAAGCTATAATCTGTGTGAATAAAACTGGGAAGGAAGATTTGACCTTGAAATAAAAACCACCACAAAATTGGGAGGTGGCAGAGTATCTCTTCCTCTGTGTTCAGATGGGCTGCTGCAAGCCGACAGGATAAAACCAGCATCACAGGCTTGTAGCAACAGATCTCATCCACAACACAGCCATTATGGGAGGGTGACATGAAGTTCAACACATGACATTAATGCCACCTGTTAAGGTATTGTCATTGTAAAACTAGAAAGCGCAGCAGCTTCAGTACCTAATATCCACTGCAGACCTCAAGATTACTGGACAACCAGTTCAAAAGTAATTAATTAGATCAATGCCAAAGCCTCAAGCACTAAACTGAAAGCAAGTCACAAAATGGTTCTACAGAAAATAACAAAATTAGAATAAGGATGAAACAATATTTAGGATCCATCTTCCTGCAGCTTTTCAGAACAGGCAGACAAAAGGTGTAGATATTTGTGGTGTTTTCAGGGGGAAAAAACCTCAACACACCAACACACAGCTATTCAGAAAATCCTTTGTTCTCCTGACAGATATGTGGTGGGATATTATTAGTAGATATTATCAGTGGATTTGACCAAACCAACCTACAGAGCACCTTCTTGCAAGCAATAACAGTAAGACTATGGTTGTAGTAATAATATTCAGTCTGAAATGAGTCGAGATTTGCAAGATCCCAGAGGATGACCCTTCTTTTGGGGGAATGAATTCACCTTCTATTGCAATTAGAAGAATCATCAGGAAGAAGTCACTTAAACTGCCTTGTTCAGTGGCATCACTGTTATTCAGCAGTGAGACAGACAGACGGCACAAGTCTGAGCCCACTAGAGTTGTGCAAGTATCAAGATGCCCAAACTTCAGAAACCAAAGGATGCAACAGCATTCATTGTTGATAATATGGTCTGCTTAAGAAAGAATTAAGAAAGAATTGCTGAGAGTGGGTTGATGGAACAGCATGGAACTCTTAAAAGAAATGGGATCATTGTTCTGTTTAAAGAGGAGAAGCCCTGTACTTACTTATCCCTACAGACTAGAGGAGGCTTCAGTACAAGATATTGGACCAGGAGCTGGGAAATGAGAACTCTGAAATGTCCTTGCTGCTTCCAGGTTGATTGATTCAGAGCAGCCCTGTCACAATATTTGGATTAATCTTTGAAGAGCATAAGAAGAACATAGCAGATATTTGAAAGACTACAGTAAAATTAAAATCCAATGAGTGAGACTAGCTTCTTAAGAAAAAGAAAGCTAAAACAGGAGAAACAATCGTTATTATTCAAATGAGAGTGATGAGGAGATAAATTTTTTGTATGTTTTTCCAGTTGCTAAGATTTGTTTAAAATCCTTTAAAAACAGATCTAACAGATAAGTATAAGAAAAATCTTGGCCTTACACCCACAAAATTACTGAAGATGATGATGAGTGGTTTATCTATACCATTTCTAATTCATTGTAAATGCAATATCATTTTAAATGTTACTGTATTGCTGCAAACACTGTGAGTAGGTTAAATTTTGGCTTAAGGACATTATTGCACCTGCAGCACAAAGGCAGAATTGCACGTGTTAGTCCCAAGAGTCTCAAACATTTGCCAAAGTAAGAAATTCACTATCCTATTGTTTCCACAAAATTAGAATTCCTAGTCAGAAAGAGCTTTTAGTTAACAGTTTAGAGATGATCTGTAGAGTACTCTGTGCTTTTCTGCAGCAACAGATCGTGTCAAGAGACAAAGCCAGACATCACAGAACGTCAATGAAAATGAAATCTAGGTATATCAATGCAAATATTTTTCCAGATACTGTAGTAAGTATTTCGATCCACCATACACAGACAAATGTCAGGAACTATGGGAGAAATTGTGATGAGCAGCATATCAGCCCCAGATTAGGAGATGCCTTGCTAGATTGTTCGGCTGTACATTTTCCAGAAGCTTCCTTCAGCTAAGCAGCCCTTAGATGAGCACGGGAGTTCAGAATGGACAATTAGTCTGTGTTTCCAAAAGGACATATGCAGAACCTAACCTGCTATGGAGCTGAATATACCTGTGATTGAGGCAGGAATGGTTTATCTTATTTTGAGATTGTATCACTTACACCCAGTGAGGTGCTATCACTGGGGTAATCAAGAATAACAGCCCCCTTTGCAGATTACCATGACCACCTGCCTGGAATGATTACTTACATTAGGAAAAGGACTGCAAGTATATCAACATATGACAAACTTACATCTTACAGACCTGCACAGGCCTACTCAACTAGCAGTCAAGCAGAACTGCTGCTGCTAGCACAAATTTCCAACACAAGCAGAAACCTGAAAATCACCCTCTCAGTGCAGACTCTGCCATGATACTTTGCCATAGTACATGTATGCCATCCTCAGCAAGAAAGTCCATCAACAACATTATGAAGTTTCACAGTGGGGGGAGGGATATACTTCTGAAAGTTGTGAGCATTTCTCTTCTGTACAAAGAGTTCAAGAAACATGACAAAAACTGTATAAGACCAAGTATGAAAAGAACTGAAGTTATGCAAATACTATGAAAAACATTAGAAAAACTGTCTAAGAGAGAAATCTTAGAAAAATCTCTCTAAAAGAGAAATCTTATTCAATATGGGAAAGCTCAGAGCAGAGTTTTGCAACCCAGAAGCATCAGGTCCCAGAGAGCATGTTTTAAGGAAAAATCACATCCACTCAATCACATCCTCTACACACTGTAGAGTCCTACATGTAAGGTATCATCCAAAAGTAAAAGAAAGTAAAGCTAGAGCAACTCACCGAAACCACAGTCACACTGGGGATAAACAGTAGACTGGGGGGAAAAATGTTTAAAATAGAGAATAAAGTTAACACACTAATTGGATATAAAATGGGCACAGATAAACATCAACCAGAAATTATACAGAGTATTTTAACCATTAATGGCATGAGGGTCTGGAATAGCCTGAGAAGTAGCATGGGCAGAAAAAATTAACTAGGTTTAAGAGCTAAACCCCTTCACAAACTGTTCAGTGACAAGAGTACCCTACAACAGCAAAGATGCAACGCTGGCATCAGGGACAAAGGAGGCCCTGACAAGGCCTAACGAACCTCAGGACTTGGAATCCTTTTGAAGCTTCAAGAATTTCCATTGCTTTGACACAATTTTCCAACTAACAATTTTATTGAGATACCAACCTATGGGGAGACCAAAAGTCAGTGTAGAGAAGGTACAGACAAAGACCTAAGGAGCATGAAAGAACATGCTTGCAGCTGAATGCAGGCCACTGCATTTGAGATACTGACTACAATCACAACAGGAAAAATTTCCTAGGTAATAGTAAGTCTGCTGGGGCAACTGAATCACTTATCAATGAATAGATTTTGTATGTTGAATAGAAACGGACAATTCAAAACGATTTTTTTTTTTAAGATTACCTGGGTTGGACACATTATTCCATCCTATGAAAATGCCAGCTAGAGAATTTGTGGTCAAAGGATATTGGTGTATCATGTGATATAGGGAAATATCATCATGGCAATGCTGCCCATATGGCTTGACAAAGCATAGCAGATAGCTGGTTGGAAACCGAAATCTACAGAGGGAAGCAGGAGACAGGACACAGGAAGAACAAGCAGCTCTTCTGTCTGGAGAAACAACTGTGCTCTGTGGAAAGAAATAGGTCAGTTGGTTCAGGCAAGAAAGCTACCCAGAAAAAAAAAAGAAAAAAGGTAGGGTAGATCTGTGAACTAAGAAGTCATCCCCAATCCTCAGAAACTCAGGAGAAACCCAGTCCAGAAGACAGTTGGGGAGAAAAGCAAACTTCAGAAACAAATTCCCTGCTAAAGGAATTTAACAGACTGTCAAGAAAATGTTTGATTTCAGTATAATTGCTGCTAGAGCTCTCCACGTGTCCTTAAAGGAATGTTTTTGTCTTACGTATTTCTCCTCACCCTTTAGGTCAGAGCACCAAGCTATGTACAAAATGCTGCACAAGTGGCTGGGTTCCACATTTAGCCTAATGATCCCCTTTTTTTAAAATGTTCATTTTCTTTGAATAAAAAGCTATAAATAAATACACAAAAGTACAGAAAAGATATATTCACATACTGGACATACTTGGTCAAATATGTGCTCCCTTGATTTTATAAAACTTAAGAATCATCCGAATCATGTTAGTTCTCATACTCTAACCTTTTCTCTAAAAATGGATTTTAAGTGAACGAAAGCAATATTTAAGACTGATTTTTAAAGTAAATTAACATGCACACCTTTCTAAATGAGTTGTAATGCCTCAGTATAACCTAAACTGGCAGATCACTAAAATTTATTAGAATAAATTTGATGGTATTGTATTGTTTCTTTCAGCTTACCGCACTATTGCATTTCTGCTTGTTTAGTAAAATCAGGCTGTATCTGAGAGCCTGCACTGTAAGGGAGTTAGTTATGCTATAGTGAATGTTCTCTAGGCATGATGCAATACACGTAGTTTGCTACAAAGTTAGAGAGGCACATTATCTGTACAAGAGGCATCCTTTTCTCATAGGTAACTAGTTTCAGTGATCAAAAAACTTATTTAGAAAAGCTCAAGTTATAAAGACCCAGAATCGTTTAATGACCCAGCTTTGGTCTCGGCACAACGAAAACCATTTGGTGTATTTCATCTTTGTTATTACAAGCACAGTCACTTTTATCTTAAAAGATAATTTTTAAAGACTAATTACAGGTGTTTTCTTGTGACAGAATATTAAACACCAATCAATACTGCTAGTCTGTTTATTTCTGTAGGTTTTGAATACTTGATCTCAGGATGCAAAATAAACCCACTCTACATGAGCAGCAGACCTTAGGTCTGCCACTGACTTATATGACCTTTCCTTCACCTCTATAGTTTTGAGTTTACTCACTTATGAAAAGAACATAATGGTATCTGCTGGCCACTGAAGGTACATAACTTCTAAGTAATCTAAAATAAGCTCCAGAAAGGAAGCATCCAAAAATATTGCAAGTTTTCTGCTTATCCCAAAGTTTGATACTAATTACAAACTGGATGTGTAGAGCTGATGCAAAATCTTTAGAACTGTTATTGTAACATTGTTAAAAAAAAAAAAAAGGTATACATCATACATAGTAATACCTGGTTTAGACATCTTACTTTCATTTACCTGACTAATGCTGAACAGTTAACATCCATGCAGAATATGTTGCAGTCTGCCCCTGCTTACTTTACTTATCACGCTTGTCAGACACTAAATTCCATCAGATCTAAGAGTTTGACATCAGCCACAGAGATTCCACGATTCTGTACATCATTCCACAGAGAAATCTGATTTTTTTACTACTTACTGGGCTCTCTTTTTTTTACTTGCCAAGGCAAATCAGGCAAAGAGAAATATGTGTATTAAATAAGCATGAGTATTAGCCAGGTCTACTATTAAACAGAGCTCAACAGCTAAAATATGAGTAGTTAAAGCTTAAGGAAGCTTTTGATGCGGAAAACCAATACAAGAAGAAGTACCAGTTCTGGGAATGCTGTAACCTCTGCAGCTGTGGCCTTGAGCACA
>NW_010521302.1:0-846 GCF_000687285.1 Phaethon lepturus | reverse complement strand
CCTGTGAGGGATGAATAGAGGAAGAAGTGGTGCTGAATGATTATTCTGTTTGCAAGAAAGAAAATCTGGCTTCCAAATGAACAGCAGCTCAGAGACACTAGAGCATCAAGAGGTGGACAGTAGGAATTTGTCTCTGTCAATTTAAGTCCAAGACAGAAAAATATGACAACCACAAAAATGCTTTATGAGGGCACTTGAACAAACACTTTGGAAGTCCATGGAGAATAATATGTGGTTTCACATTTTTGTAGACTTCAGCAAAGTCATTTCTAGATCTTTAATCTTTTTAATGGACTGGCCATATACATTTTGAAACAGTTTCAGTCTGCCATAGAAAAAGAGAGACTTGGAAGGAGAATTTTTATAGCTGCTAAGTAGGGAAAAAAAAATCTTGCATCTTTTATTTGTAAGGCATTCTGCTGTGATTACAATATTCGTTTCTTTCACCAGAGAACAATCTCTCTGCTGAGGTTCAATAGACAAGATGGAGTTCATAAAACCTGAAATACAAGTGTACACAGTGTCTAATAAAACATGCTAAGTCTTTTTCAGTTGCAAGGGTTGATGTAAGGACATATAACTTTTTTAACTCTGTGTAAGTACAATAATCTGAAGTAGTTCCTTTTAAAATAATGTTCCACAAACTCAAAAGTATACGCTCGTAGTGTCAAAGAGAAGGAAGCTCCAGCGTCCTGTTCGCGTTGATACACCTACTGTAACCGGTCCGGGGGGAACGAGGCTGCCTCCGGGCGGCAGGGGTGACCGTAAATCACGGCACAGCCAGGCGGAAGGCGCACGCTTCCCCGTGCGGCGGAAGGGCACGAGGAGAAGGACCGGGCCAGCCCG
>NW_010521301.1:1083-1503 GCF_000687285.1 Phaethon lepturus | reverse complement strand
GCGGAGCCATGTATTAATAGACCCATCTGTTTCTTCCTATGTCGCTGCCCGCAACTGAGAGAGGAAAAAATAACCTGTGCACCAGATTCCCTAACCAACCATCCCAAGGCCCTGAAGTCTCTTTTGATCACCCTTGGACTGTGAGTTGCAGCTTCATCGCCACCCACATGGAAGAGCAGTAGTGGGCCACACCAGGGTAGGAAGTTTCCTGGTGATGTCCTTAACCCGGGCCCCAGGGAGGCAGCAGACTTCCCTAAGAGAAGGGTCTGTCTGGCATATGGGACCTTCTGTTCCCCTCAGAAGGGAGTCGATTACAACTATAATCCATCTTTTCTTCCTCATGGAGGTGGTCGTGATACAGGGGGTAGGCCTTTCTGACCTTGGCAAAATCTCCAGTGTCGCTTGAACATCCTGCACATC
>NW_010521301.1:390-966 GCF_000687285.1 Phaethon lepturus | reverse complement strand
TGGCAGGAGTGGAAAGGATGCAGGATGCCCTTTATCTTTGTTTTTTTTTGTGGTGGCTGTTCCTGCTTCTGTCTCAGGGAGGGCAGAACATGGTTCCACTAGTCCATCTCTCTCAGACTCCCTAATGCTCCTTAACCTTTCTACTTCCTCTCATAGCTCTGCCACCAGGCTGAGCAGATCATCCACCTGGTCACACCTCACACAGCTGTTCTCACTGCTGCCATTCATTATCAGTGAGAAGCTCTGGCACTCTCTGCAGCCTGAGACCTGGATGGCTGCATGTTTCTGTGGGTGCCCTGTCTGGGTTGCCACATCCATTCTGGCAGACATGGATGTTTTATGAACATATGTTTTATGAACAATTCTTTAAGATGATTTCTTACCAAAAAAGTGCAGGTAGCACATGGCCAGTCACAGGGCACCTAAAAAAATTAAAGGATTGTTCTTTGGAAGTGTCCTGGTTTTGGCTGGGATAGAGATGCTTTTTCTTCCTGATAGCTGGTATAGTGCTGTGTTTTGGATTTGGTATGAGAATAATGTTGATAACACACTGATGTTTTTGGTTGTTGCTAAGTA
>NW_010521301.1:0-329 GCF_000687285.1 Phaethon lepturus | reverse complement strand
AACGTGGGAGGGGGCACAGCCAAGACAGCTGACCCAGATTGGCCAAAGAGATATTCCCTACCATATAACAACATGCTCAGTATATGAACTGGAGTTGGCTGGGGGGCAGTAATCGCTGCTTGGGGACAGGCTATTGATCACTGGGTAGTGAGCAATTGCTGCATTGGGCATCACTTGTTCTTGTACATTTCTTTGTCAGTAGTAGTATTATTATCACCATCATCATCACTGTTGTTTACTCTTCTTAAGCTGTCCTATTAAACTGTTTTTATCACAACCCATGAGATTTTTTTTCTTGATTCTGATACATTTATGTACTTTCTGGAAGG
>NW_010521300.1:0-1362 GCF_000687285.1 Phaethon lepturus | reverse complement strand
CCCAAAACGGCCCCAAAAGGGCCCAAAACGGCCCCCAAATGGCCCCAAACGGCCCCAAAACAGTCCAAATGGCCCAAAGCAGCCCCAAAACGGCCCCAAAATGGCTGTGAACTGTCCCGAAATGGCCCCAAACGGCACCAAAATGGCCCCAAAATGCCCCAAAACGGCCCCAAAACGACCCCAAAATGGCCCAAGACGGCCCAAAATGGCCCCAAAGTGGCCCAAGACGGCCCCAAAACGGCCCCAAATGGCCCAAAACAGCCCCAACACAGCCCCAAAATGGCCCAAAACGGCCTCAAAACAGCCGTGAACTGCCCCAAAATGGCCCTGAACTGCCCTGAAATGGCCCAAAATGGCCATGAAGGCCACCAAAACAGCCCAAAATGGCCATGAGCTGCCCCCAAACAGCCCCAAACAGCCCCAAATGGCCGTGAGCTGCCCCAAAACGGCCCCAAACGGCCCAAAATGGCCATGAACTGCCCCCAAATGGCCCCCAAACAGCCCCAAAATGGCCATGAACTGCCCCGAAATGGCCATGAATGGCCTCGAAATGGCCCCAAATGGCCATGAACTGTCCCGAAACGGCTCCCAAATGGCCCCAAAACAGCCACAAATGGCCCCCAAACGAGCCGAAACGGCCCAAATGGCCATGAACTGCCCCAAAACGGCCCCGGAACGGCCCAAAATGGCCCCAAACCTCCCCAAAACAGCCTGCAACAGCCAGAAACCACCCCAAAATGGCCACAAAACGCCCCTAATGGCTCAAAAGCGCCCCAAAACGTGCCCAAACGGCCCTAAACCAGTCCCAAAACGCCCCTAAATGGCCCAAAACAGCCCCAAATAGCCCCAAAAGTGTCTGAAATGGTCCCAAGTGGACACAAAATGGCCCCAAACTGCCCCAAAATGTGCCCACATGGCCCTAAAACAGTCCCAAAACACCCCTAAAAGGCCCCGAATAGCCCCAAAACAGCCCTAAATGGCCTCAAGTGTCCAAACAGCCCCTAAATGACCCAAAATGGCCCCAGTCGTCCCCAGAATGGCCTCAGGATCCCAAATGTCCACAAACTGGCCCCAAAACGGCCCCGAGGTCCCAAATGTCCCCAAGCGCCGCCAAAACGGCCCCAAATAACCCTAAAACGGCCCCGAAACGGCCTCGAGACACCAAACATCCCCGAAATGACCCCAAATGGCCCCTCAGGATCCCAAATGTCCACAAACTGGCCCCAAAACGGCCCCGAGGTCCCAAATGTCCCCAAGCGCCGCCAAAACGGCCCCAAATAACCCTTAAAACGGCCCTGAAACGGCCTCGAGACCCCAAACATCCCCAAAATGGCCCCAAATAACCCTAAAACGGCCCCGAAA
>NW_010521299.1:9195-23912 GCF_000687285.1 Phaethon lepturus | reverse complement strand
CCTTAATGATTCTGTGTGATTCTGTGTGTGTAAAAAAAGAAACAAAACATTTTGTTAATAGAGAAGTGGGCAAAAATTATTTTATGTATATTTTTATATTTACGTCTTGTACTTTATGCAAGAATAGTTAGAGAAGCTTTCAACTACTGCTCATAAAGAGGAGATGCTAACATAGTCACTCCTTAAGACTCCTTAAGGAAAATAAACCTTACTAAATCTAATCAGAAGTGGAACATAAGTTATATATAAATAGTTGTCTAGATCATCACCATCCAGACATGGTTGTCTTGAGCAGCAGCTTCATTCAGCACATTCGCTTCATTGAATTCCAAGGTTTGTTTCTTACTGATGAGCTGAACTCCCAGTCACTGTAGTCCGGTTTTACCGCAGTTAATCTGCAGGAAGGATGGAAAGGTTAGAAGGTTGTCACTGACATAGTCTAACATCTTCAATCTGCCCCAAGTATTATTCAGGAGGCAAGATGATAGCGCTAGCACCTGCTGAAATAATATTTAAGTTAAAAGTACTTATTCTGACTGAAGAGTAGGAAGGCACTCAAACCTAACTATGTTCCCAAGGAATTTCAT
The DNA here is from genome assembly GCF_000687285.1 of Phaethon lepturus. Taxonomy (NCBI): domain Eukaryota; kingdom Metazoa; phylum Chordata; class Aves; order Phaethontiformes; family Phaethontidae; genus Phaethon; species Phaethon lepturus. The sequence goes on along the minus strand of NW_010521299.1, from coordinate 23,325 downwards.
TTAGGCCTCAACTTCTGTGTGTACATTATTGAACTCCCCAGTAACATGTGTATGTATCACATTTGAACACATACACACACGGTTATTTTCATGATAATTTGCAAATGGTAAGATGAGTCTAAATGCACAGATTCATATAGATATGCATGCAACACAAAATTGCGCGTAAGAATTGGGAATTAAATGTTGAACATTTCCTTTTTCCATTTCACACCCCTAGTTTCTCCTGCAGTATATTTTTTTCAATATCTCTTTTGGATAATTAATGGCCTCCAAGTAACAGTTGCTACCTACTTTGTAAGGGAGGGTAAGTGCAGCTGCAGGAGTGTATTTCTTTTGTACGTATGCTGCTTTTGACAGCTTTTTCAAAACTGTATTTGCAGGAAGTTCTTAACAGAGCTGCTCCCCTTCGAGCATCCTTGCCTGAGGCTCTTCCGAGCATCCTCAGACTCATTCAAAACTCTGTCATTTTTTCCCCAGTCTGGCCTGAAACTTAGCAGGGAAATGTGTGTCAAAAGATGCTCCCACCATAATCTCTCCTTTCTTTGTATTCTCGACAGAATAAAAGGATATAAATTAATTTGTTTCATTAAACATAGGCTGCAGACTATTCTTCTGCCCTAGTTATCTGCCAGCCATAGTGGAAATATAATCAGCACAGACACAACTTATGATTGTTGATTCTTTTGACAGTAAAATATTACTCATAAAGCTCATGTATTGTAATTACTGTTACTAACCGTATTGACTGCCAGCATGCTTAAGGAACAAGAGCGGCAGCCAGTGCTGTGTGAGGTGCCATGCCAAAAGGCATTCCCGAGGCTCTGAGCAGCGCTACAAACATGCTGCCCTTAAACCAGCCTGCAGTTTTTTATGACACAGATGACACCGTGGCTCGTATTTCTTAGCAGCAGGATTAGCAGTAGTGTTTATGTGCAATTTGCTAGAGAAGCTGCTGCTGTTTGTCATTAATACTTTTCCTGTACCTTCACTTACAATGTGACAAGAGTGTGTCAGCAATTTTGGACATTTCCTCTGATCGGCTGCGTGAGCTACACAAGGTTTACCAGCACATTTTTTGCTTCTCCTTTTTCTTCACTTTCATGTAAGAGCTTGAAAGTTCCAAGAAATAGTTTAGAAACACTTATGGATACATACGTATTGGCTGATCTTAATCAAACTGCCTTGTGAACACGTAGCAAGACGAAATAAAATGGTTAACCATATGACACCCAGGTGAAAACCAGGTGGAATGTTAGCAGGGGTTGCCTGTCTATGGACATATTTCTTTAATAATTTAGACGGTTCTACACTTTGTTTCCCTGAATATCCCATGTACTTAAAATAGAAACAGCTTAACAATCTCTCTCATCTCTTAGCTTGCAAAAAAATAATAGCTGAAATAGCTTATACAAAGCCATTCTGTTTGATTTGATTTTTCATTTGCATTTGTTCCAGAAAGTGGATGTTTTCTGACTGATTATGCATACATGTGAAGAACTCATTAGGGAAAAGTTATTGCATTAACTTTGTTCTTAAAGTTTTTTCTCTCTTTTTTTTTTTTCTTAATTGTAAATCCCATGGACTAGTGAAAAATTCCAGATGAATTTACTTTCTTTCCTTTCAAGTTAGTTTAGTTTTCCAGTGTTATTTTGAAAGGACACACACACATTTTGAAACTTAATTTAGATAACGTAAAAAACCCTCTGGATTAAGCAAAGTCCTTGTTCAGAAGCAAGCTAGGGGTACTCCTGACAAGCTCTAGTGGCACACGTACACTGGATTTCCCGTTTCTTCAATTTTTTTTGAAAGGTTCCTACGTGCAAGGAATTGCTGTAGAGGTACCACTTCTCCTTTCAGCAGTGAAGAGGAGCTCCTCATTACTGATATGAAGGACAATGAGACAGGTAAGCAGATGCTTTAGATGTTCACTGAGTCACTCTTATTTAGAGAACCAGGCTCCCTGACAATGAAAGAACCTGATCCTCAGCTTGTTTCAGTTACTCTGAATGTATTTACATACATTCACTCCAGTTCAGCTACGGGAATATGCATACACCTAATAGGAAATATGTGATTTTTAGATATGAATTAGTATTATGGAAGATTATTAAATGCCTTTTACTGAGCATTTGCTTCTGCTCATTGATGTATATACATGATTTTAGTCTATGACAGCATGTATTCAAAAGTGATCATGAATTTTGTTATGATATGTATCTGTAAAACTAAAGAACCGCTAAATTGTGGTAAGCTGAAGGTAAGAATTGGTCCCTGTCACGTAAAAACATTTTCTTAAATTTATATCTTTATGAATACCTGCAAAGCAGACCCACAGTAGTAATCAGGCTGTAATGAGGAAGGAAGTTATAGCTTATTCCTATTTACAAATTATAAATTTTTCCTCTGGAAGGTAGATACATTCTATATATACAGTTGCAGAGTCTGTAAACTACAGAGGGATTCAGGGAGTTGTATTTCATCATCCGGTTACTCAATTTCTAATACAGTAACTTCTTTTTTTCTTTTTTTTTTTTTTCTTCTAGACTGGGTTAAAAAAGTGTCACAATTGACTTTTAGATAGCTTCAAGCCCATCTATCTTTAATTATGTCTGGAAATTTGCTTTCAATTCCTGCTCTGAAAGAAACCATGGAGTCAGATGCAGTGCTTCCAAGACTTGAAATTATATTAATACAAGAGAGTTGCTAACACAGTCTGAAGTATATTCCAACTTAATAAAATGTGTTTTTTAGGAAGATAATCTTGTTCCAATTTGTCTAGAACAGAAAATAAAATGTCACACAAACAGTTGTCACGTACATCAAAACTGTTCATCTGAGCCTCTTGTTCACTGTTATATATATTTTTTCCTGATCTATAGTAGAAAATTTGTAATAATAGAATGTGGTGTAGTACAAATGAGGATAACATATTTCTTAGCATTATAGATCCTAACTGTGACAAGACAGCAGACCAAAGAAATATGCTGTCTAGCCATGTAGTAATGACAACAAAACATTCAGAGACACCTGTTATAAAGAATTATTTTCTCTAACCTTTGAGATAAAGGTAGATCTTTATAGTCATTACTGTAAGAAACTGAACCAAAGCAGCAATTGCCAGCTAAGATTAGGATATTCAGAGTTTTCTATCTTCTGAGTTATTTTCTTTTTACTGTCACCTATCTACTTTTCTTCTACTGGGGACATTTTATTATGAAAAAAATTCTTAATACATTTAGCTATTCATTTATCTGTATTTTATTCTTGCATGGTTGTTTCCCGGATCATTTTGTTTAAGAAGTATAGGTATTTTTTCATAGAAAATTCTGAAAACATTCTCCAGTATCTAGGGCTATTTTGGATATTCTTAGCTGCCAAGCTAAAGCCATACTCCCAGACTGAACCTCCACTTTGGTTTATAATATTGTATCTTCCCAGAATTTATCATTCTGATTTGGTTAAAAATCTTTAAGCTAATTTTTGTTTCTGGATTAGGAAAGAGTCTTGACTCTCAGCCCTGAAGCATCTTCCAGGACATGTTCTAGGTCTGAATACTCATGGCATTTTCAATTCCAAGCAAGACGTCAACAAGTCCACTATGTCTGTTACTTGCAGTTCCTATGAATTCTGTGAGAAAGATGTCTTAGTAGAAAACTGAAAATAAGTCTTACATTGTCGTATTTTTGTTTTCAATGTGCTACAGATCATTTCATGGAGGTCAAGCATTTTTTTCTCAGTCAAAAGGTTTTCCCTTGATTCAAAAGTACAAATTGTGTTGAAGGAAAGATTTGTGTCAAGCAAAACATTTTGTGAATTCATATCATCATTGCAGTACTGTTTTGGCTGAAAAGAGATTACATCCCTCCCCCACATCCAGTTTATATTTTAAAAACTTTTAAGTCAAAATACCCTAACACTTCAATTTGAATGCTTTGTTCTGAAATGTAATTTAAAATACATACTTTCCCCAAATTGAAAATGAGCATAATCTTTCTTTTTAGTCAAATCAGCATTTTGTGATGACCTAGAAATTTTACCAAGATGTCACTTCAGTGATCTTCATTTGTAAAAATATACCTCTAAAAGACTCAAATAATCATTTTAGTTGTGGGGTTTTTGTTGTGTTTGTGTTTTGGTGGTTTGTGTTTTTTTTTCTTCCCTAGAAAACTGCCAAACCCCAGAACCATATTATTTCTCTAGTTCTGATTTTGACTGATGTTTGGTTTTTTTTTTTTTTTTTTTTTACAAAGTCCTTTTTTCATCAAGTTTATATTTGGTCTCTTTTTTGTCCATTTTATAACATTTGTTCATCCGGAAGATCTACATAGTAGGTCTGGACTAAGTAATTTCTGTAAACTACATAGGTATATTATCACGTGAAATGCATCTAATTCAGCTGACGATCTTGTGTATGAGGGACTGGTTTGAAGGTCCATTTAAAAAAAATAATTAGACTAACATATACTTAAGAGTTAAACTTGTAAACCTGTGATAATTGTCCTGGTAGTTACTGGAAAATAATAGCACCTTTGGCCTAAGACAGGGAAAATGAGATCCTCCATGAGAAAGCTAAAGTCAAATGAGATGCTATGATGCTTATTAAAGGGCAATATGTGTTAAAAATTGTCTATAGGTTGGAATAGTTGGAGAATCACTGTGTTTCATTACTGTGTTAATTTTGGTTATATAACAAAGATAGCTTTGAAAGAAAAAATATTTCTAGCTTCTAAGCTGCTGTTAATTCTTTCTTTCCTTTCAAAATTTACTGGCAATTAGTGTTCCAGGCATTATGCAAGAGGGTTGCAGTATCTTTTATCTGTCTTTGTCACAGAAGCATCTCTTAGTATAGGCCTTTGAATATTTTCTGGATACTTTTTCTAGAGTCACTACTGTGAGTCACCTTTAAAGGGAACTATATATTGAAATGTGATTCTTGATTTTTATTTCACCTCTGTATCTGAATCTGTGAACACCATTTGTGCTTCCAGGAGTTAGTACATCTTGGCAACACCTTCTGTTTCTGTCAGAAATTCTGTCTAGGAAAACTACAACCATTTGCCCAGGATTTCCTGAAGTCTTAAATGAGCTATGATTGAGCTGCTGGACACCAGGAAATCTTGGACAGAGAGCCACGCGATACGTGCAGGTCAGTTTTAGGCACAAACAGATTGATACATCTATGATCTACTCTGTATGTTCTTTGCAGCTGAAGTGTGTACCTGTGGTAAGTCAGAGACATAAAGAACATCAGATTAACTGTGTAGGAGCAGTGAGTCATTAGACTTAGTCTGCATTGCTATGAATCAAAAACGAAATAAGCATGCACATTTTCATGCACGCCATAGAAGAAACAAAATGCAAGGGGTAATAATGTACAAATATTCAGGTTTTTACTATCTTTTAATTTCTTTTATAGTATCTTTTTATTTCATTATACACAAAGTGCAGATGTGGACAAGATGGTACACAGGTTTGTTGAGGTGTGTGTGTTTTTTTCCCCAGTAAGAGTAGACAGTACTTCAGTTTGAAAAGATACAGAAACATTGCTAGCAAACGACATGCACAGAAGTCACAGGAAAAAAATCACCACGTAGCTCTGAAACTAATGCCACTGGATATCAATTTGAGGTGGTAGGAAGTAATTTGTTCTTTGAAAATATCACAAAACTGCTGATTTATTACATTTATTTTATGTTGACCATCTTACTCGACTGCACTAGAGCACCCTGCATGATTCATCAGTATTACTCACTAATGGCTCAGGCCAAAGTGTCTGATGTAAATCTGGTTCTTCCAGTGCCTCGTTTCTGACTGATAAGCACCCTGTAATGGGAACCACTGCGATGACCTCTTAAGCTTGCGGTCCTCAGACAGCATGTGTAATGTTTTAGTGAAAACAGGAAAAGAGAGAGATACTAGGGAACAGAAAGACTTGGATCTACATAAACAATACACTGCAAAGTGGAACTAGACTGTCAAAGGGAAAATAATTTTCTACTGGGAAAGTATATCGCCCTAGAAACAAGAGATGTGCTGTGGAAGAAGAGTGACTATCTGAATCAAAGGCATTTCTTGAAGCTTTGTGTTTGGGCATAGCAACAAGTCAGTCTCATGTAAAGCTTAAAGCACAGGCTCCATCTGGTTTATGAAATAATTCTTAGTCTGTTTTGTTTACTCAAGATATGCTTTGAGAATATTAAAAAAATCAAATCTATTCTTACTATATATAATGGCTGTGTTTTCAGCGTATGTATGTGGGTGTAATTTTTTAAACTAGGTTTCCACAATGAAAGTTTTGGAACAACAGTAACTGCAGATAGCCAACTATATTTGCTTAAATGAACTTCTGCTGTCATTAGAGTATTTATAGAAACTGAAAGGGCTGCGGATGCAGCTTTGGCAGATATTTGTTTACATTTTAAGGAGATAATTATGCAATGTCCGCCAAGCTTATGTGCAATCTATAATAATAATTATAACACTTGTGTAAAAATACAAATTACACTTCAACATATGTATCCCATGGCAAATTATTCTCTTCTACATTTTCTACATCTCTTTATTACATTTAAAATAATGGTCTCCTAAAGTATTACTGTTAGCATGGTTTCATACTAGTTTCTTTTACTTTGGTATGATTACCATTGATGTACTCTCATATTGTAAAGCAGATTCACTTTTTCTCCAGTTTACACAAACCGAGGATCAGGACTATAGTCAGTCATCCGAACTACCCATCTCAGATGGAACCACTGATGCAGGAGGCAGCAGAGTCATCTAAATCTATATACATATCTACTACTAGCAACACGTGAGATCTATCGAATGAAATGATGTGCAGTTGCAGTACAAACATTTTCACTTCTATCATTTGCAGTTGTAGGGCGACACTATAGTGCAACACCACCATGAACTTTGGAGCACTAAATGCTTTCAACCTGCTTCTTGATACAGGAAAGCTAGAAAATGTTCATTGCTTTTGGACACTTCACCCTCTGCATGTGAAAACTTGGATATATTGAAACGATTGTGGAGCAGAAACTTTGTTGTGTCAGAGTTCAACTTGACCCAAGGAGAGAGAAGAGCTTTCTTGATACCCTTCTGCCCTTCTGAGCTTGACGCTGGAAAGGTAACTGCTTGGGCCTAATCTGCTCCATAACCGAGCTACAATAGTGCAGGGACAGCTCCTCCACAGCTAGCCCAGCTGAATCAGATGCCATTAGTTTGATGGCTATATCTCATTCATCTCCTTTGTTTTATTAGTCTGTGGCAGAAATCTGATGATCCAACAGAGTTCAGTTTGTTAAGACCATAATCTATCAGTGCCCTAAGTGCTAATAGTACCATATTCTTGTTTTCCTGTGGCTGTGTTAATCAAGACTGTGGATCAGTCTACAATATGATTTAAGGAAAATGTATTTATACCTTAAACTTTTTAACTTTAATTATTTGCAGAATCACTTAATCTCATCCTAGCTCGCTTTCAAACAGCCTGGAATGCTAAGGCATGATCCCTGCAAACAGTTTCCAGCGATATCTGATTGATCTGAGCAGAATTCACATGAGAAGAGGGCACCGAAAGCACAGAGCATGCTAACCTTTTTGCATTCTATGCCTTGGTTAAAGCAGTGAATAAAAACCTCTTTTCAGTGACTCTTACCAGTCAGAAAGGTGCAAATCATGGAAGAGTTTTGCTAGGTCTTAGAATTTAGTTGTTCTTCCACCAGTTACATATCCAAGCCTAGGAAATGTTACAACACATACTAACTAATAGCATATGTACATCCATGGGTTCCTTAGTTCCATTGGAAAAATGTGATTTTTCCTCTTTCTTTTATGTGAAAGTAACTTCTAATTCTTGATGGCCTGAATAATCTGGGTCCTTGTTCTCAAGTTTGGGATCAGATTGGCTTTGCAAAGGAAAAAGTGAGTTGGGGCACAACTGATTGTGTACAATTAAAGACTTAATGTGATCATGGGGTTCTTCAACCTTGTGATGCAACTCAGAATTGCAACTGGCTTCCAGCTTCCTAAGGTTCAGGGCAGCAAATACAGTGATCTGGCAGACAGTCTCCAGTCTTTGTCTGCTGCATTGATACAGTGACAGAAACACTTGTATTTTTGTCCTTTTGTGCAGAGCTTCTCTTAAGTATATTACTCAACTACACAAGTTCCCTATAATTCAAACAGGAATTTCACATTTGCCAGACAAATAATTTTCTGAGGATGAGAATATACTGAGAAGAGTCAGTAATCTTTAAGGGGGTGATTTGTCTCTTGAAATGTAGATGTCTGCACGTGAGACAGATGCCTATGTTTCCATCACATTCAGTGGAGAAAAACAGGGAAAAGCAGGACCTAACTCCACTCGTCCTACAGGGCTAAAACTGTGCAGATAAATCGTTTTCTATAAAGGCCAGTTTCTCTGATGACCATAGAAGGAGGCTTGGGTGAATAGTTTGGAAGTAGACATGCAAATCTCTTCAGTGTTTAAAATAGATCTTTAGGCAGAATAAATCTTTCCACTTGGACACGGATGAACAAGAACAGCTGATCAAACTAATAATTTGAATCTTGACAGGCTAGGACTTTTGATGGACTTTGTTTCACTGGAAAATTTCTGACTAGCTCCAAACAAAACTGCTACCATCACTATAGGGTGAACCATTCCAAAGGCAACCCGATTCAAACTGGGACAGGTTTCCTTATTTTCTTCATAGGGGCTGCTGCCTCATCTAAGCCATCCTTTTTGTCCTTTTAAATAGTGTCTGCCATGTATAAAGGTGCAAGACACAACTAGAGTCTCAGCTTTCAGTGCGTAATGTGATTGTTTCTGCTACATTAGTATTTCAGCTAATTAATCAGAACATGTAATTCACCTGCACTAACCTCAGAGGCTGGTTTCCTCCACAGAGGTCTAATTGGTTTTGCAGTTGGAGAAAGCAGTAAGAGAGGGAGAGATTTTGTATTTGTAATGTCGAAATCTGTTATAGATCAGAGCAGAACATTTTGAAAATATCGCTGAAGGACAGAATTGGTTTTGTGTACGGCAAATCTCTTCTGATTCTATCCTGTAGCCTGTCAGGCCTTGCAAAAAACTTGAATTTTTTGTCTCTTCAGAACAATATATTTTCTAACATAAGCTAAATGGTGAAATATTTAATAAAAAGTATTTGGCTTGCTTTCTTGAGGAAAAAATGAGCATGAAGAAAGGGATGGGATTTGGTTTTCCCAAGCCTAAAATCATGTAGGACACAGCACATCCAAACCTGGGATTTGGGTAAGCACACTTACCCACTCACAGTACAGAGTAACCTGACATGTTAACCCCCATGAGTAACATGGGGGGCCAAGTTGGCATCATCCAGTGAGCGTGGGACATAGGACACAAATCTGTGTTGTTGCATCAAGACTGTGCATAGCTGGTACTTTGGGGTAGCAACTTCTGCATCTACTGTAGACTTGGACATGCTCATAACTTACCTGGAATACTTCCTATTTCCCTTGTGTTGTACTTCATCATGGCTGTTGTGAAAATTGTAATTCCTTATTCCACAAACAGCAAATTATTTTTTTTAAAAGAAAGAAAGAAAAATAATAATAAAAAACAGTCCTTTTATATGTTCCTTGTGTGCAAAAGTGTAGCTTTTGAGATACATAATTTTGCAGGTTTTCTCTGGCAGCAGAATGTAATAAGGTGAATAAACACATTTTCTGCCTGCTTCACACACTGGTTGCCTTAGTAACTGCGGCATAGTGCAACTGAAGTGTGCTAATACCCTTGAAAGGGAGTTTGAAGGAAGCAGATGGGCAGTGATTATCATTGGTTGGATCAATTAGACCAGAAGGTTGTGAGGCACTTGAAAATAATACCTTCAATTGCTTCAAAATTAATTTTGCAAGTAGAACAACATTTTCAATTGCCCGTTTAAGATACGTGTCATTATATTTGCAGCTTTTTTGTCAGTTTGTGTGATGAGGAAAGATGCTACTTTCCTTTCTTTTACCAGAAGATGAACTTTTACCAGTTCATTTTCTGGTAAATAGCTTTACTTTATTTTCAGTAATTCCTTCAATACCAGCCAGTAGCTGCTGGCACAAACAAATCGTTTTAATATGCTAAAAAAATTAGCTAATCCATAATAAATGAATTAATTTGTAAGTTAGTTAAATTTGTTAAGTTTGAAAACAAAGACAAGAAAGGACAATACTAAAATGTCTGTACAATGAAAAGAGGAGAAAAGGAAACATCTGGTGCTTGAAACTTTGATATTTTTGTGGAATATGATTTCCTTCATAAATGAAAGTTGCGGTACTTTATATCGGGGGGGGGATCTGTCCCGGAAAGAAATATGGATTTTTTTTGTAAACAATCAGCTTACTGACTTATAGAGTGTAACTTTATTATCATAATTTGATTTACTCTAAATTTGTTCCAAAGTAAATGAAAATGAGTGACAAGATTTCTACTATTTTAAATTTTGAGGAGAGTTCTCTCTATTTCTTAATAGGAAAATTTGCAGTCAAAGTGTTAAATATTCTATAAAATTTGAAGAAAATTGGCCACTAAATTAAAAATTACTTGTAAGGAAACAGACCTCATATAAAACAAACCTTATCATATGCTTGAGAGCTTATAACTTTCCCCAAATGTAAAAAACAGGTATCTTAATGGGAATCGCATACATATCGGAAGTGTGAGAGTTACAATCCTTTTATTGCATCTGAATCATTTGTGTGAAAAGTCCCCAAGCTTTGTGTCATAACACTACCAGGTAGCATAGACACTTTGCAGTCAGGCTCACATTTACACGTGCATGGCACTGGACGTGGTAGCAGTAAGTGCCCTCTACACAGCAAATGGTGAAAGCTGCATTTTGCTGCTAGGCTAGTGTGAGATCCCAGGAGATTCTGACATGATCACCACATTGAGATGGGTCTGCGATCATTTTTCTTTTTTCCTAAAATACATTTCTTGCAGAGGTTTGTACGAGTATATGCCATCTCCATTCTTCTGACATATCCCTGCTGTCCAAAATGCTCTGATTACAGCTTATTTTCACAGCTGGGTTGCCAATATGACTGTTTGTAGCACTCCTTCCTATGGTATCTAGGAAACTGAAAGGGTTGAGGTACCGGAGCAAAAAGATAGGCATGGAGTTAGAAAAAGAGGAGAAAATAAGGGCAGGCACAGCTCCCAGGGGCTACCTTTACTCCTGGAAGAAATGGCTGCTGGAGGAGAAGAGTGTAACAAAATGCAATTACCAGGAAGACTAAGCTGGTAAACCAGGGAGATGTTGAAAACTTCTGTCCTATCTTTTATATGTACCTGTTGGTGCCCGAAGCTTATGGGGCTCTCCTGTAAGTTTCCCTCACACTTCAAGAAATGTAACTTTCTGTGAAAGGATCGCTTTATCTTACAGTAGGCCCACATGGGAAATGGGGTTTGGGGAATTTAATAAACTCCACGTATTCTTTGAGGACACACAAGAATTTTCTTAACACCTCAAAATCTTTGCAACAGTGAATATCAGTAAATACCTGTCACAGAGCCAGGAGGCTGAGGTGAGTGCTCACAGAAATGTGGTATCCTCAGTAACATTCTCCAAGGTTGATTTACTCTAAAGACAGACATAGAGAAAGTGCATGAAATCATGTTATATTGTTTCGCTTGTCCATGGGCTGGGGAAGCTGGGAATAGGATGAAAAATTCTTATGGTTTCCTTTTTTTTTCCATTTATACAGCTCAGTCCAGCTGAGCCAGACGATGACATGACTTACTAGTAACAGGAATGTCTCATGTACCGTTACTCCTTCACTAACTTTGAGGTCCAGAGAAATGTGCAAGTGTTCCTGGCTTTTATAGGGTTCAACAGGTCTCGTTGCCTTTTTAACAGTGGTGGTTTTGACTTGGCTTTTACTGATTAGCTGATTGCTCAGCTGACGAGCTGAGCAGAATAAAACAGGGCACTGTGGACAAGATGTGCAGAATTTAGATGACTAAGTTATGAAAGTGAGCCATCATACAACTTTCATGTAGATTAGACATCTTAGCTGGCTGGGTTTCAGTCTTGGATATGTTTGGGATAGTTAGCTTAGACACAGAATACACGGTGGGTAAGATGAGTGACTTAGGTAAGATGAATCACTTCCTAAGGCTTCACTGCCTCACTTGATTAGAGAAGTAGCCATCACTGCAATACAACATGATGAACACTATAACAAATCCTAAAATAGAAAATCTGAAAGATATTGTCAATATGTTTCAAATAACAGATGCAGTTTCAAATGATACATGATCCCATATGTGTGACAGACCACATAGGAAAAAGGACTTCACATAGTAAATTAATTGGGGAACACTGGAAATTAAGCATATTGTAGCGATTTTAATGACACGCTTTTTAAGGATTAAGATTTGGCTTAGCTTTTAGTCTGTCTCCTTTGTTTTAAAGTTTCCCTAGTGTTTAAATATTATTAAAAACAGTCTGCTCTGGCACTGCCAATTCACTTCTTTTAATTTGCAGTTAACATGACATGAGCTCCCAGAGAGCTTTTTAGCAAAATACCTGAAACATGTATCAAAAAGAGAAAGAAATCCTTCAAGTTGTTGTGATGGTTATGCAGGGATGCACAAGTTGTGAGGTTATGCAGGGAGAAAATTGGAAGGGCCAAAGCCCAACTAGAACTCAATCTGGCTACTGCTATAAAAGACAATAAAAAATGTTTTTATAATTACTTTGGCAAAAAAAGGAGGGCTAGGGAGAATTTCCACCTGTTACTGGATGCAGGGGGATACATAGTGACAAAGGACGAGGAGAAGGCTGAGGTACTTAATGCGTTCTTTACCTCAGTCTTTAAGAGTAAGACCAGTTGTTCTCTCAGTACCCAGCTCCCTGAGCGGGAAGATGGGGACAGGGAGTAGAATGAAGCCCCATAACCCAAGGGGAAATGGTTAGCGACCTACTACACCACTTAGACACACACAAGTCTATGGGGCTGGTTGGGATCCACCCAAGGGTACTGAGGGGGCTGGTGGAACTGCTCACCAAGCTCAATCATTTATCAGCAGTTCTGGCTAACCGGGAGGTCCCAGTTGACTGTTAGTTAGTTAGTTGGTTGGTTGGTTGGTTGGTTGGTTGTAACACTCGGCTATGCTGCGTTCACAGGGATGCTGCAGTGACTCCACCCAGCTCTAACTATGCATTTGTAACAGCTCAGTTCCTGGCATTTTCATTTTGGGTATAGACAAATCTGCATAAGCAGAGCAGAATTCTGACAGGCTTCTAAATGTATATGAAGTCATAAAAGCAGGGGAAATGAATGTGTAAACAAATGTATAAAAAACTACTGATACCAGGCAAGGAAGAATTAGTTCTTTCAGTGCTTCATATTATGAGATAAAGGCAGCAAGGAATGGTCAAAATAAATATGATTTAAAAAACCTGTAAGACTTTCCAGCAAATGTGTTCAGTCCTTGTCACCTGTGGTCTGTAAAATCGTTTAAATAAACACAATGTCTATGCTTTTGACAGGTTGCTATGAATAGTTCCTGCCTTTTGGAGGGCTGATTTAGTTGATCTCTTGTGTTCCTTTCCAGATCTATGACTTTGTGATTCATAGAGTACAGTAACAACATACTGACATTTTAAACTTTACAGTGATTAGCAAAGGAAAAAAAAAAAGAAGTAAAAAAATCAGTAAAAAGGATGCTGTATAAAAACTGTTACTTACAATATCCTGGATAAGAAATCAGAAGTTTTTCACTTCAGAAAAACTTTGAAGCACTTAAATTTAAGTAAAATAACAGAAGTAGTTTAACTGATATTAATAAATTCTTATAATCCTGCAAATATATATTTTACTTACCTGATACCAATATTTTCAAAAGTAGAAAAAAGAAGAAAAAGCTATATATTGCAATATGTAAATTAACACCTTAATATATCTTTCTCCCTGTTTGCAATAAGTATCTTTTATTTCGCCTGTGTTTAGTAAGACTCTGCAAATGGGACAAATAGTAGTTTGTGGCAGTCTATGCTTTACAAGGGATGACAAAAACATCCTTGAAAGCTTCCCTAGTTTGCACAATAAGTCTTACACATTTAAGTCTATTTTTAACAGGGA
>NW_010521299.1:0-9164 GCF_000687285.1 Phaethon lepturus | reverse complement strand
AGAGGCTGGTGTTTGACTAATGAAATATTAACTTCAGAAGAGAATGCCTAAGTTCATCAGATTGATAGAAGAAGAATCTTAAAAGCCAACTTACATTAAACAGTTCTGAGGCCTTAAGAAGTCCTGTGTGCAAAGAGCACATTCCCAAAAAATAATAACTTATTTAATGAAAAAAATTGCAAAACAATAAAAAGTAAAACCAAAAAAAATTCTAAAACAACTTTGTAACTTTCAAACATTGTTAATCACAACAACAGATCCTCTGTGGATCACTTTTTGGTCTTTATTCCTCTTCAATTTTTATTTATCTTGTTTTGAAGACATACACTTGAATGACTTCTAGCTTGATACTTTCTGAAAAATATTCAAAGATTTAAAAGATCCCTTCTAGTTTTCCTAAATGCCAAATGAAAATGCAACACAACATAAATTCTGCACCTCAAACTTTTCTGCTTTATGTAACCATCTGTACAGAATATTTAAAAGAAAGAGTTGGAAATATAATATCTTAATAGAAAAAGGTACTTTAACAAAAATTTTAAACCTCTACCTTCTGTCTATGTAAAATAATACCTAGAGTCCAAACTTCAGACAACATACAGTTTGTACAGTTTATAACACTATAAATGATACCAAATTTCTAGATTGTGCCTGGATAAATTTTTCGCTAACTTTTTCGCTAACTTTTCACTTCAGGATAACATAAACTGGGATGAAGAGAAAAGCTTCAATTAAGAGGTTAAAAATGGAAACTGCATACATGAACAACAGTTGCAGATGTATAGAAATTGGTTTGCGCTAAGACATCTGGAGTCATTCTTTGGCAAAACTGTGATTTCACTTGGTAATCTGATGAGTCTGGTTCACTGAGCCTCTGATATGGATTCCATCACAGATAAATGATTCTGTGAAAGAAGTGAACACACCTGGTTAACACTTTTCAGTTAATTCCTTCTCATTTATTTCTTTTTCCCCACAGACCAGGGACTAAATACAGCACAGTGACACCAGGTATGGTGGCTTGTAAACTTTAGTAAAGATCACAGACTGGAATATTTAAAAAAAAAAATCTCTTCTGTACATATTTTCATATATATATATATATAAAGATACATAAAGAAGGAAGTCGTGTCCTTCTGTGGACAACTTCCAGTACCTAAAGAGAGCTAGGAAGGGCTGGTAGCTCTTGACAAGCCTGGTCTGTGAGGGATCTCCAAGGTGAAGGCTCTCTGGAACCTCCCTTGTGTTTCCTGGAGAAGGAACCATCCACCACCATCCTGAATCAGCCCAGGTTTAATAGCAATCTTTTATTCTCTGCCCATACTGCCCCAAGCAGGGCTTTTAAATTATGAGCCCCCTTTTTTTAACACATATAAATCTAAAAAGACTCCATAAGAATCAATATAAGTGTTTCATGTAAATATGGGGTCTACACATAGCAAAATGGAGAGAAGTAGAAGAAAAGAAGAAATGAAGGAAAGCAAGCAGGTCCAAACACAACACCAGGGACCTTGAATTCATTCTCCACAAAATGGAAGAACAGGTATAATTCTCCTCACTTTACTCATGTGATAAATGAAGCTCCCTCTTTCTCATGTACCCTCTTACACTCTTTTGTTTTTGTAATGCTCTGAGACACTTCTATCTTCAGTCATCCTTGCTGCAAGTTCATGAAAAAAGTATTTGCATAATCTTCCAGATTCTGAAGGGTCCCTTTGTCAGAGAAATTCAGGGGATATAGCCCCTATTTGATGAAATCGATAATTGCTAAATTAACAAAGATATGATTAAAAAAGACTAAAGATATGATTCGTTATTAATAGTAGGAACCCTTTTTTTACCAGCAACAATTTTAAAGGAACCCTGTAACCTAGGGTAATATGTGTACCTGTTTTTCCATGTACCTGTATTTTGTTTTCTGTCAATTAAGACTCCAAATTTATGAATATAGTGATCTCTGTATGTGTCTCGTGGGAATTTGGACCTTAGCCTGTGTGCGTGCTTTCCTCAACCTTAGAGCTCCCAAATGTGTAGGCACCGTTTGGACTAATTTCCCGAAACCAGTTTCATTTTTGCATTCTCGCTGTGTGTACATGTGGCTCTTGGGCACACACAAGAGCCCTGCACATAACAGGTGGCATTCTGATAGTCTAACATAAAACCTATCTGTGTAGCCAAGAAAGAGACGTGTGTTTCTAAACTAAATTAGATGCCTAAAATTATGTGATTATAATGCAGACTGTGCTCTAACATTGGAAATTACTTGTAATATTCCTTTTGCAACACAGTTTTTGTTGCTGAAAACTATATTCTGGAAAGATACTGTTTTCAATCAAGAATTGATGCTGAATGATGTTTAATGACAGTTCATTGGCTCATTCTGCAAATTGCCTGGCTTTTGAGATGTCTGTAATTAACTATTACCTTGCTGAATTTGCAGAGGTTTTTTCCACTTATCCCTGCTCTGAATATTTTTTCGCAGAACAGAGTAGAACTTGTTCCGAATTCTTTCCCACAGTTCAGTCTGATGGAAAAAAGGACTTACAAAATCTTTGAATCTGTAAAAAAATTATGAAAGAGAAGTCTTAGATTTTTTTGTATGTGACATTGAGATATTTCTCATGAAATCCATATTTATAAAAGGATGTTGAAAAATCGGAGCAGATGAAGAGCCATTGACGTGTTCCTAAGGTTAGAAAGTGTCTTGCTATGAGGAATTGCATTCAATCTCTTTACTTTCTCTAAAATAAATTTGAGATGTCACTTGATTACAACATATGAGTATATAGTGGTTAAGAAAAAACACTTAAATCCAGCAGAGAAAGACATAACTAATGTCTGGTAAGTGAGCCACAGAAATTTGCATTAGGAATTGGAGACAGTTTTTTAACAATTATGATAATTAAGTGCTGGAATAAATTATTATAGGATTGCCAAATTTACTATCTTTAAAGTCCTCAGCATGGCTGGAAGGAGTCACAACCTAGGACAATCTGCTGAAATCCTGCTGCTTGGAGGAGGAGGGCACTACTGTCTTCCTCATTCTTCTTGTAGTAAATACTGTGCCAAAGCCAAATTGGATTGCTTTCTAAAAATTTTCCCTTAATTAAACACCAATTACTGCAGCTGAACATGGGGATACATGATATGGAGCATGACAAACTAAATCAATGGTTTTTTGTCTTTTGATTTGCAAGTCTGCAGACTTCACTGACAGTATTGAAATCTGGAGTAACAATGTCATTGTACTGACTGTGGACTTGCTTTTCCTCCTCATTTTGTGAGGTTTGTCAACTTTAAACAGTTCGAGAGTTGATGTATTCATAATCTGCATGTTTCTGTGTTTCGGGTGTCATGTTTTTTGGTGTAAAATAAAATCTTAATACATTTTTCTGTAGTTGAGTTCTCTAACATTTCTGATCCTATTTATATTAGTTTTAGAAAATAAACCTACTTACTATTACAGTACAGGTTTTCATCCTGTACTCTGTTTTCACACTTAAAACGTTAAAGTTGTGCAAAACAGGAAAGTGAGGCAACCGGTAAAAGCTTTACTGTTGAATATCAAACCATAAGATTAATTTTGTTTTGAAATAACTCCACAATGAAAGTCTGGCACAGGGAAATGACTCGGAGCACTGTTCATGATTTACAGCTCATATTTCTAATAGGCATAAGGTTTCACTGTGTCATGGTTTAGCTCCAGACGGCAACTGCACACCATGCAGCCCGTTGCTCACTCCTCCCCTGCCCCCAGGGGGGTAGGGAGGAGAATTGAAAAACAGGTAAAACTCGTGGGTTGAGATAAAGACAGTCTAATAGGAGAGCAAGGGAAAGGAAAATAATAATAATAATGATAAAAGAATATACAAATCGGTGATGCACAATACAATTACTCACCACCCACTGACTGATGCCCAGCCAGTTGCCAAGCTGCAGCACCCCTGGCCAACTGCCCCCCAATTTATATATTGAGCATGATGTCATATGGTATGGAACATCCCTTTGGCCAGTTTGGGTCAGCTGTCCTGGCTGCATCCCTTCCCAGCTTCTTCCTGGCAGGGCATGAGAAGCTGCAAAGTCCTTGACTGGTGTAAACACTACTTAGCAACAACTGATACATCAGTGCGTTATAAACATTATTCTCATACTAAATACAAAACACAGCACTATACCAGCTAATAGGAGGAAAATGAACTCTATCCCAGCTGAAACCAGGACAGGAGGTTTATGGTAGACCTGACTCATATTGTAACAATACTAGCAAAGTCTAATTTTTAGCTGAGAAAAGAAAAATAGGTTAATAAGACATGCAGCACCTTCAGGAGTAAACTATCCTCATGAGCAGAAAATGAACGATCATATAGCGCAGTCGAAGGATGGCCAAGGAGCTGAAGTTTTAAAGGAGACTAGAAATGTATGGGCCAGGTCTCACTAGTTTTTAAGCAGAGTTGCTACAAGACCTTCAACTACACACTGTAGTCAAAAGGCTCTTAAAACTCACTGAAACAAAGCAGTTGTACTAGTGCCTATGGAGAATCGGAATAATTGAGTTAGACACCAGCTGCTGCCCCCAAAGAGTGCTGCTGAGCTAGGAGAAGCAGTTGGGACCCTGTGGATTTTCTGGCCTGTACGACTAGAACAACTACAGCATTGCTTTCATTTTAGTCCTCCTGCCTAGATCAAAATAGCTTACTGTGACCTCTCTGAGGAAATGCTTTATCTCAGAAGAGAGTTCCCCATTTGCTCACAGGAAAGTGAGGTCTGTCACAGAATTTGAGATGGAAATAAATAGTCCAGGTGAGAGATAGCAGTCATGGCAGAGTCAATACCAGAGTTTCAGAAAGCATGAAATCTGCACTCCCTTGTTCTGGGTGTAGACTTCAATGAAATGAGATAGGAGAGAGAAAGATGAGCAAACATCACACCAAAGCAGTTTTACGTATCTAAGATCTCCCACATCTAACTGTCTCATGCTCATGTTTAGTTGTATGATATGCTAAAGTCAGTGTGTTCTTCCAAAACAAAATCAATCAAACACGACAACTCCTAACCTTACCAAGTGGTTGGTAAACCTAACCAAACCTAGTGGGTTTTCCATTCATTCATTCTTTCATAGAGGTAAAATCACATCTTGAATACAATTAGCTATTATACCAACCTGTATTACGATTACCTATTATAAAAAAACAACAACGACCAAAAACCCAAAATAAAAAACTTACTCAGTGAAACTATTATTGGAAGCCTGATTAGGCTTGCAGACCGCTTGTGCAAGGCATTGCATGAATAGACTCTGTCTCTGCAAGTTTACAATTTAATTGAAGATGGAAAACCAGAAATCATACATGCAAAATGTTAATATTTTATATTTGTCATGCCACTCTAAGATAGTTTATAAGAAAAGAGGACCAAATTAGTGTTATATTCCAAACATGAATGCATTTTTTATAACTATCATAAAAACAGTAATTTGAATTATGATAGCTCTGTATTGTATTCCTTGCTACCTGATTTAATGGAAAATAAATACACATTCCCTTCATCCCCAGTACTGAGTGTGTATAAAGACACCATTTATGTTAAAAATCAGGATATTTTTATTATTTTTATTATTTATTCATTATTTTTATTTCAGGATATCTTTCATTCCATAGTGAAAGGAAAAGCCACAGTTTAGAAACTTTGAATAACATTTTGAAATGATACTTTTGAAATGTTTTGTTTCAGTGAGGATCAAATGTTATGATTTATGGCACATAATGTCGTTAGACATAGAAAGACTTGATGTTTTTTATATCAGACTATGTACATTAATAAAAATACTTGAAATAAGAAGGCAAAATTAACAAAGTCAAAACAGTTAAATAAAGCATTTTGACCTGCTAATAGAAAATGTTTTGACAATCTTCTGTTGAAACATATGAGGAAGTTAAACCATTCCCTTTCAATCAGTTTACCTTAAATACAGAGATATTATTAATACAATGTTATATAAAATCTAGGTGTCATCACATATTTGGCACTAAAACACAAAGTAGATTAAAATGATCCTTCAGAAAACAGTTCTGGCAGCTTGCTAATGTCAAGTAAAAGCCACCTTGCATTGTTTTGGGAAGCAGATTCTCATCTCTTTCCTACAGCCCTTTACGGCATAAAATACGATCATGACCCATTTTGATGAGTCATTGAAATGAATCTTAATTGCCCTTGCATGCACTTCTATGGTGCTCTCTACTAAAGATTCCATGTCAATAAATGATGCAAATGTGTCTCTGTTCAGGAAGGCAGTTATGCATATGCTAAAGTCCTACTGAAGTGCTAAATGCATACCAAAACTGGAAGCAAAGAAATGCCCAATGAATGAGAAGAAAAATCCAGATAGGAACATTTATTCAAACAGATGTACTTCCAACATGATTAAGCACCTAAAGTGTTTTTAACTTTAATCAGTGGATTGACAGAAAAAAACAATAACTGCAATTTAGAAAAAGTACCTTTTAAAAAAAATCTTTGCAATTCTCCAAATAATAATCTCATTTTTGATAGTTGCTTTATTCTCATATCATTAATGGAATCGTCTATTTAGCAAACTGCTTCTGGAATAACTCTTGGTGTTACAAATGAGCATAATTGAATGGATCTGGCAAAGTGCAATTTATGATCTCTCTACGTAATCATACACTGGAGCATAATTTTTTCTTTCTTTGTTTTGGATATAAAACATACCTACTATTAAGAACTTCGTTTTTTCAAGATCTGCCATGTAGAATACACTCAATTAATTTTAAAGCACATATACATTAAACAGGTTTTTTTTTCCTAGATGCTTACAAGGGTTAACCTATGTCTTTGAATGGATTGAAAAAATCATGTTCCTTATTACTGGGTAAAATGTTGTGTAATTTAGATGACAATAATGAGTAGAAGATAGGTCTGTGTCAATTTCCAAATGCTCTGGTTAGATTTTTGAAAAGGAATAGTGATACTTGTCATTTTTTTACAGTGAATTTTTAATGATTTTTTTTTTCTTTGCTTCTGTGCAAGGACAAGCCATCAACTGGTATAAGTCTCATAAGATATAAAGTTCTTTTCTTACAGATTATACATCATCAGGTATAATTTTTTTTACAATCATCAATTATGATTTTTTAAAATGTCACAGAGCATGATGACACAATCAATAACCTGTTCTGCTTTTAACTATAATCCTTCAAATGATTTAGTGTTATACTTCTCAAGCCATACCACAGAAGAAAAAATGGGAAGAAGAAAACAAGAGAGGAAGAATTGGGATTATAGCTACCTACTGGTTGCTTTTCTATAAAGTCCATGAAACAATGCTTTAGGACAATTACAGTCAGCATTTAAAATATAATCCTCACACCCTCCAGATTCCCACAAGATCTGGATTCATAAGGAAAAGTACTAATCTCTTTGAAGTTAGTTGCAAAACTCTCGTTAACTGTCATTGAAATATTCTCAGTAAGGTCAGGATGTAGGAGTCAATACTGAAAGGAGTTACTGCTGGGCACTGCGATTATTAACAAGGACAACATCTGTAATGATCCTTCTCTTTGATGTGAGAATATTTTTCCATTTATATCAGCTTGTTTGTCTGCTTTGTGTGTTTAGACTCCAAAGTCTTGAGGACAGAAATTAGTTTAAGAATATTTTGTACAGTCTCTTAACAGAAGGGCCTGTGATTTCAATTTGAGCATCTGGTGCTATCAGAATGCAACTGTTTAATAACAATTGCATGCTAAACAGCTAAGAGGAAAATTGCATACAGAAAGGCAATTAACTGGAATGGGATAATATAGGCTACCACCTACGTTGGCTTTTCATGGTAATGGCTGTTGAAAGAGACTGAGCACCTTTGTTAAGCATTTCAAAGATGGAACAGCGGCAGGTGCTACACAGAATTCAAGAGCTATTGTTTAAACTTAAGCAATATTGACTAAAACTCTGATTTTATCCTAGGAAGCCAGTTAATTATAGCTGAATCTTTATTCAAAACCTGAGATGACATAGCTGACAAAATTACAGCTAGAAGAAACCAAGCTAGTCATTGACACCAATGATATAAGATACCCTGGTGCTTCTTACCTCATATGAGGGAATAGTTACAAATTGCTGGTATAGTTGATGATACACAGTGGTTAATGACACATGTAGTGTATTCACTATGGGAAAAAAAAATTATTCAGTTCTAATTTATATGTATTTGACAGTCTCAAGGCTTTCACAGAGGCTGGTGCTGTCCTGAATGGAAATAGGTAAATGAAATGAAAATTACATGGTTACATACTTTTCTGCAACATAGGCCTGAAGTACTAAAGGGAGGAAGATTTGTTTATTGCATTTTGATAAATTTTAAAGTTGTTCTCCCTTTTTTTTAATGTGTTAGAAATATAGATTTTTTCTGTCTTGGATTACTCTATAAAGAATGGAATACTATGAAGAATAAGTTTTACAAGAAATAAAAAGTAAATGCAAGGGTAAATGTAGTTTATTGGGACTGTTTGAAAGATGGGACTGCAAAAGGGAGCCTATAACAAAGATGAGGACAAACTTTTTAACAGGGCCTGTTGCAATGTCCAGTTCAACTTACCGGACATCTGCTGGAAGTGGAACACAACAGAGAGGAAACAGTCTAGGAGATTCCTGGAATGTGTGGAAGATAATTTCCTGACACAGCTGGTGAGTGAGCCCACCAGGGGAGGTGCCTTGCTGGACCTGCTGTTTACAAACAGAGAAGGACTGGTGAGAGATGTGGTGGTCGGAGGCCGTCTTGGGCTTAGCGACCATGACATGATAGAATTCTCAATTGTGAGCGAAGTAAGGAAGGGGGACAGCAAAACTGCTACCATGGACTTCCGGAGGGCAGACTTTGGCCTGTTCAGGACATTGGTTGAGAGAGTCCCTTGGGAGACAGTCCTGAAGGACAAAGGGGTCCAGGAAGGCTGGACAGTCTTCAAGAAGGAAATCTTAAAGGCGCAGGAGCAGGCGATCCCCATGTGCCGTAAGAAGAGCTGGCGGGGAAGGCGACCGGCCTGGCTGAACAGGGAGATTTTGCTGGGACTCAGGGAAAAAAAGAGAGTTTATCACCTCTGGAAGAAGGGGCAGAGGTACTCAGGAAGAGTACAAGGATGTCATTAGGT
>NW_010521298.1:0-5647 GCF_000687285.1 Phaethon lepturus | reverse complement strand
AGTCACAAGTCCTGCCAGCAAACCGGCTCCAACATGGGCTTCCCACATGGCCACAGATCCTTTGGGCATCCACCTGCTCTGGCATGGGGTCCTTTATGGGCTGCAGGTGGATATCTGTTCCACCATTGTTGAAGGTATTGGAGGAATGAAGCTGGGGGTATGATTTAGTCTCTGTGAGCAGTTAACAAGGTGCAACCTCGAGGGAAGGAACAAGGTAATCACAAAAGGAACACAACTACTGAACCTTGAGTGAACTATCCTAATTAACACATAATTGGGATAATAGAAACCTGCCCCTGGGTGGGGAAAGCACCCTCCTCACAAAAGCCCCTTCCTCACTGAACATGCTTAGGAAAAAAAGAAGGATGCTGTGATTTTAAGTGGAGATGAGGCTTGCAAGAACCAATGGGAAAAAGGGTAACAGAGCCAACTTTTAAAAATACTGATAACTGTTGCTCGAAGCATATAAATATTTTTAGTGTGTTAACTGAGGTGTGCTAGCTTTGTGGGCCTACCACCTAGCACTCAACTCTGTGTAGATTTGGGATAAAAGCAAATATTTTGACTCTGTATGTTTTTCATCTCTCTGCACACCAAGTGGAAGAACCCATGTTTGGGACAACACCGTGGACCTCCATGGGCTGCAGGGGGACAGCCTGCCTCACCATGGTCTTCACCATGGACTGCTGGGGAATCTCTGCTCTGGTGCCTGCAGAACCTCCTTCTTCACTGACCTTGGTGTCTGCAGAGTTGCTTCTCTCACATATTCTCACTCCTCTCTTCTGGTTGCTGTTGCTGTTTTCCTCCCTTCTTAAATATGTTATCACAGAGGCACTACTGCCGTTGCTGCTCTACTCAGCCTTGGCCAGCAGCAGGTCCATCTTGGAGCTGCCCTGCATTGGCTCTATCGGACATAGGGGAAGCTTCTATTAGCTTCTCACAGAAGCTCCCTGTAACCCCTACTACCAAAGCCTCGCCATGCAAACCCAATATAGTGCTGTATGCACCAAGTGCCATATGTACAAAAAGCCATTCCTAGCTCTCAGACTGAACAGAGCAGGCAGAAAGGTTAGAGGAATGGATGCAACGTGATGCCTATAAGGAGTCAGGGGCTGAGACACATTGAAATGAATGTCTTTGTTACCTTGTTAACATACAGTGAGATGGAGTCCTAGTATTTTAACTAAAATACCATTAACTAAACCTTTACTGCACATATTGGATAAAATGAACTCAATGCATTATTTCTTTTCATTAGTGGCAAAGCTGCTAATTTTCTTAAAGTAACATCAGGTGATGAAGCCAAGACAGAGTTTGTGTATCTGTAATACTGCGGGAGTTTATTTTTCCCTAATAAAGGCCACTGAAAGCCCAGTTTTTAACATATGCATTATTTAGCTCATGTGAAGCATAGTGAAAGGAAATGTTATACAGATGTCTTAGCTGCACTAATAGGATGGCCAAAATAAATGGAGAGTAAAACTGCTAGTTCTTAATAACAAAAATAATGTACCTGCCTCTCCCTGCACCGCCATTGTGAGTCTCTTGGTAAGGAGGATTACTGAGAGCCCTGTGCACTCTTACTTTGTGGAAATGAAAGTAGCCACTGTAAAATTTCAATAGTTCTATTAAAAGCTAACAAAAGCTATAAAAACTTAAGAATTAATCATCTTTTACTATAGAGGTCATAGAGTTTTAAGCACAAGTGTTTAGAAGCTGCTTGATATAAAACTTTTTTTGGTGAAGAAAAAAAAGAACTTCTGCTGTCAGGAAAAAAACAGAAAGAGAAAAATGACCCATTCAGACCTAAATAAAGTGTCTTTACATTGTAAAGGTTTCCTCGTTTAAAACAAACTAAAAAGCTGCTTGACATTATGCAGTGCGACGAGCGAGGGAAGACAAGCAGCCAACTCAATATGAGTGATAAAGCAAGCTTCAACTTTATTGCAAAACCCTACACATATTTATACACTGAATTCTACCTTATGCATACTTGTCTTACAATCATTGGCTTAGCTCTAAAGGTTACATTATCATACTCCTCCTACTTGCGGTTACTGCTACGTGGTCCGGGTTCCATCCTGTTTTTCTTACTTCTTCTTAGCTGTTTCCCACAGCTCCTTCTCCTCAAGGCCGAGCCGTGCAGATATCCAGCTGTTTACCAGCTTCTCAGTGCCACAGCTCCTTCTCCTTAAGGTCGAGCTGTGCAGAGTGATCCCAACAATGCAGTATGGTCTCAATTTTGTTTATATGTGTCAACATGATGTATAGATCTCTTAAGATGTCAAGCACTCCAAATTGTAATTTCTAAGTTACCTTTGAAATATGAAACATGATTTCTTAGTTGCAGTATGACTGCTCAGGCAATAAGCGGTTGTTTCTTTGGTATTACTAACAGAGGAGATTGCGCTGCCGTTGAAGCGAGTGCCCTTTGCAAGTCATCTGAGTAGCAAGGAAATGCACTGAGTGGCTGCACGCCTGGGGAAGCAGTTGTGTTTTGGGCTACAGCTGCTCAGTCCTGTGTGATGTCGAATGTCCTTGGTCATCCTTGGACCTGCAAGAGGTCCCTGCAGGATTGGACCATTGCATGAAACTCAGTTTTGAACATTCATTCCCTTTCTTTGATTTAAGATGATTAAGGTTTGTATGAATTCATGTGTTTTGAGGACATGGGTGGCCATTCTGCTCTGTGCTGGCATCCAACACTGGACCTGCCATTCCTGCATCCCATGGTATGTGTATTATGGTGACTCAACTGGTGAGCAAGGGGTGAGACCTTAATTTAGATAAGAACCAGAGTGAAAATGTGGCAGCATAGATATCCCCCTGGGCAGTGCAGGTCTGTTGGGGCCCATGAGGATTTGCTCAGGTGCCCAGCCTGTGCTGGAGCCCAGACTACCTGCATTGCCCAAGCAATCTAGTTAAAGCTGGCCCTAATTGCTGTGCTTGTTAGAATTATTGTGAGCCAGTGCCAAGGTCTGGTTTTTAGCCTGGGGACCAACTGCAGCATTTTGACCACATCCCCCCACTCCCTCCCAGAGAGGGTGGCTGCACACACGTAGCCTTGGGGGTGGCTCCTGATCCCTGTGGACTCCTGCACCCGTGTGGGGGTGGGATTGCCTGGGACAGCATGGGCCCCAGCACAATAGTATCAATGGTTGGGCCTAGCAGCATCCCTGGCAGTGTTTATTTTCCTGGGATAGGTGCAGCCAGCATGTCTCCACATGGTTCAGGCAGACCTCCCAGTGCAATGGGAACAAGTCCTAAGCAGGGACTCTTCTCTTGCTGAGGTACAAGAAGAAGAGAAGACACTCTATTTCTAAAATTGGTCTGAGATGTGGCAAATGGGGCTTAAAAGCAGCCTTAACTTTTC
This sequence comes from Phaethon lepturus, assembly GCF_000687285.1. Lineage (NCBI taxonomy): Eukaryota > Metazoa > Chordata > Aves > Phaethontiformes > Phaethontidae > Phaethon > Phaethon lepturus. The sequence goes on along the minus strand of NW_010521298.1, from coordinate 2,274 downwards.
TTCTCTTTGGATAGATATTTGCAGAACTTTATTGTAGATACCTGCTCATAGAGTTTAACTTGTATATTTATAGGTAAAGTTTAATATTTATTATAGGTGATGGGGAACACTGTAGGCAAATTGTGTTAAGCAGTTCATCTGAGCAGTGTCCTGTGCCCAAATTCCCTCCATAGAAGGAGGTTCCTTTATCCTTTAGGAGGCATTTTTCAGGGAAATACTAGCAGGTCATGCAAATCTTTTCTACTAAAGTCTTTCATGTAGTAGTTCTCTAGCAGAAGGCTATTCAAAAGACTAAGGAATCATAAACTCAAAGCCTATTCTAACTGCATACTTCAAAAAGGAGCCTAATAACAGAGTGTTTAAAACTTGCTAATTAAAAGTAATTGTAAACAGCTATCATATGCTGCTACTGTTTTAACTGGCATTCATCAGAGCTGCATCTGTATTATGCTGCCACTAGGATCCTGGTGTATTTGCTCTAATCTCAGAATGTATCACTTTCTGAGAGATCAGGAGATCATAAAAGCATGAGGGCAACATATTTGTCAGGGTTGAAGGTTATTAATGTGTGCTGAAAGCAGCCGAGAGGAGTGAGCTATGCAGAGAAGCAACTAAGGCAAACAGTGATATTTTGCAAAACTGGTGAGCTTTTCCATTTAGATTCTCTCTCCCAAGAGTGTTTTCCATGTTTCTGAATTTGTATTTTGCTGTTAGTGTAAGACATAAAGAAGGTTGTTCAGAAATATTCATTAGCTTGTTAAATTTAACTTCTGCCAGGCTGAGATGGTAGAAAAAAAAAAAAATCAAATTTTCCAAGATATATATTAGAAGCATGGTTCTTTTGGCACATTATGTTTAACATCTCAATTCAGCAAAGCAGTGAAATATTGACTTTGAACCAGGGATGATTAGTAGGAACCACCTGAACCAATGGAAGACAAGCCTTACAAGTAGCAGTGCAAGTGCAGCATTGACTCAAACTGAGTTGGCTTTGGTACCCAGTAATGCTATACAACACACCACCTCTCCTGTTGTGAGTAACCACCATAAGAGATGGAGCCCAAAGTCATGGATTACACTAACTCAATGGACATTTTGTGGATGTTGGTGGACATTTCACAGGTTGGTCCATAGACTACAGGAATAATAACTGTATTATATCAAAGGATGGGAAGGATGGTGATGGTGGTATAATGAGGTTGTATTGGATAGTGTGGTACCTGATTATGATGTAAATGGTATGGAATAAGGGGTGGAGAATGTGCTATTTTTGGCTGGGATAGAGTTACATTTCTTCACAGTAGCTAGTTGTGAGGCTATGATGTTTTGGATTTGTGCTGGAAACAGTGTTGATAATGCAGGGATGTTTTTGTTATTGCTGAGCAGTGCTTGCACAGTGTCCAGGCCTTTTCTGTTTTTCACACCAGCCCACCAGTGAGGAGGCTGGGGGTACACAAGGAGTTGGGAGGGGATTTCTTCAGTTTTGGTTTCATTTTACTGGCAGGCACGAGCTCTGGTTATAAGTCAAACCATGGTGGGTTGATCCTGGCTGGATGCCAGGTGCCCTCCAAAGCTACACTGTTGCTCCCCTTCTCAGCTAGACAGGGGAGAGACAATATAATGCAAACATTGTGGGTTGACATAAGGACAGGGAGAGATCAATCAGCAATTATTGTAATGGGTAAAACAGACTCAACTTGGGTGAAAAATGATTTAATTTATTATGAATTAAATCTTAAAACACCTTCCCCTGGGCTCAGCTTCACTCCTGATTTTCTCTACCTCCTCCCCCCGAGTGGTGCAGGGGGACAGGGAATCGGGGTTGTGGTCAGTTCCTCACACGTCGTTTGGAGGACTCCTTACACGCTTCCCCTGCTGCAGTGTGGGGTCCCTCCCATGGGAGATAGTTCTCCATGAACTTCTCCAACATGGATCCTTCCCACAGGCTGCAGTTCTTAACAAACTGCTTCAGCCTGGGTCCCTTCCATGGGGTGCAGTCCTTCAGGAACAGACTGCTCCAGTGTGGGTTCCCACAGGTACTGCCAGGAGCTTGCTCCAGCATGGAAGGGTAAAAGTGAGGAAAACTTGTTGGCTGAGATAAAGAAAGTTTAATAAGTAAAGCAAAAGCTGCACGCACGAGCAAAGCAGGTAGGTGTTCAGCCATTTCCAGGAAAGCAGGGCTCCATCGTGTGTAACATTTATTTAGGAATACAGATTCCATAACTCTGAACGTTCCCCCTTCCTTCAATATCTTTATAGATGACCTGGATGAGG
>NW_010521297.1:111548-116899 GCF_000687285.1 Phaethon lepturus | reverse complement strand
GGCCGTGCCCCGCCCGGGGCAGCCCCCGCCTCTCCTCACAGAGAGCGCTCAGCCCCGCTGCTGCCGCTGTGCCCAGGCGCCCGGCGCCACAGCCCGCCTGCGCTTCAGCCCCCGTACTGGGCAGCCTAACAAGATGAAAAAGCAGCTCCCGAGTGCAGGTTGCTCGTGATTTCTTACGTATGTTTTCGCATCGGTTAATGGGGTAAGAAATTTGGAATAACCGGACGAGCAGATGGGAATCCTTTACCTACCATGGATCCTGCCGTGGCTGTTGCTTAAATTTCTCTTCTGCCTCCCCCACGAATCTTGAATTTTTTGTCTTTGTGAATTGGGTAGAAATTCACGAATTTCACGGCGTTGGAAGGTTGTGCACTAGCACTTGGTCACTCTGTTTCCTGACTGTTGGGGCAGTTCTTGAGGAAGAGGTTTAGCGACTCCTCCCTGTCCTAAACAGGGCATCTTGCCTCAACATTTTCTCTGAATATAGGTGTGAATGGGTTTTATTAGGATTCACCCCATCGCAGGTTGTGTCTCAGCTCTACAGAAGAAGAATGATACTAGTATTTTAAGAACATGCAGTAGAAGTAAAATCTGTAGTAAGATGCTGTAATGAGGACAATAATTTTACCTAAGATGTAGACCCTTGGGCTTTAAAATCATAAAGAACAATTTTCTGCTTATCACTTGACTGTTTTTATTCCCCAGAAATCATTATCTTCTGTTCAAGTCAGGCACACAGTAAATAAAGTCTCACCAGATCTACAGTTTGTCAGAGAAAGAAGTACATTTGGTGTTCCTCTGGAAACCCTCATACAGGACGCAACACAATGTGGAGTTCCTTTTCTTGTGACACAGATGGTGGAGTACCTAGAAGTATTTGGTAAGTTCCTGTTTTCTCTGGTCTCTGGAAACTCTTATTCTTTAAGCTTACTTTTCATCTGTAACTGCTGAAAAGTCCATTTTTACAATTATTATGCTTTTTTAGAGGAGCTCTTGCTTTTCGTGATCCAGTTCTTACCACACAAATATGATAATGCAACTGTTGCTTACTATTTATTTCTTCTTCTTAATCAGGTCTGGAGCATGTGGGTATATTTCGAATTAGTGGTTCAGTAAATAAAATCAAGGAATTGAAGCAGAAATACAATCAAGGAGAAGAAGTAGACCTTATTAATGATGGAGATGTTGATTCTGTGGCCAGTCTCCTGAAACTCTTTCTGAAAGAACTGCCAGTGGCCGTTTTTCCAGGCAACATCTGTTCTGGCTTGCTAAAAACTTTCCAAGGTACAGAATGGGCACTTTCCAAGCTTCTGTCCTTTCTCTGACAGTGACAGATAATGTGTTCATTGCACTTTCCTATAAGCAAGGATTTAAGTTTCCTTAACCTGAGACTGATATTTAATTGCTTTTGATGGATCAGTCTTCCAGGAACCTGTCTATAGTCGTCTTTTTTTTTTTTTTTTTTTTTTTTTTTTTTTTTTTTTTTTTTTTTTTAGTTCATTAAAGCTTTTGGACTCCTCGGTATCCCCAATGTGGCAGGGCGTTCTGTAATCCTAGCCTGTATTCTTCGAAAAAGTAGTTCTTCTGCATGTTTTCTTTTTAAATTGGATACCTTACGCATTACTGTGATAACATTTTTATTTTTAATCTAATCACTATCATCATGCTGCTTGTGCCTTTATATAGCCACTGCCTCTCTTCTCCCTTTGCCAAGCTGAAGCCTCTTTCTCTATTTAACCTTCCCTTGTACAGGAGCCTTTTTGTACATCCGTGTTCCTATTTAGTACTTTTTAACAGTTTTCCTATAGTCATCTTGGACAGCAGCGCATGGAGCAGCATGAAGCATTCAAAATGCAAAGCCAAGTTGAGTACCTGCAGCAATCCACTCTCTAGTTCCTTATTCATGGCTGAGCTAATGCATTCAGATGATTCTGCCCAGTGATTTTGAGTGAAAACTAATTCAGGTGTATGCATAAAAATAAGTGGGTTTTGTGGGTTAAATTGCAGGTTGCTTTTCTTCAGACTTGATCTGCTAAGTGCCAAGTTATGTATGTGTTTACCAAAAAAAAAAAAAGGGAAAAAAGAGAAAAGGAGTCGTTTTCATCAACTATGAAAGTCTACGCTGAAATATCTACAGTTTTTTGCAAGCACCTTGTTTTGACTACCCTGGATGGTCTTGCTGGTTTTTTTTCTTTCTTTCTTTGTGTTTGGGGTTTTTTTTTTTTCTTTCCCCTTCTCCATCCCATTTTCTGAATCTCATTAATAGATTGAGCACCATAGGTCTTGGCCTTTATGAAATGTATTTTTTAGGACTGAAATTGCCCTTTAGGGCATGATTTGCTATTCACAATGTCAAAGCTATGGACATGTGTCCTGGTGATCTAGGGCAAATTTGAGCATCAGCTGCCAGTTATTGAGCAGTACTGTCATCTCAGTTCTAATAACCAGCAGACTTTTATCATACTAATTCTGAACTACTGATCAAATAGAATTGTTTGTGAATCCATTTTCTGCCTTCTAACTCTCCTTTGAAGAATGAGAACCAAGAAAATGCTAAGTATCCCCAATTCAGATTTTTAAACATTTCTTGTATAACTACAGTTGCATATTTATAGAGCAAAAATGTTTTTAGATGATGAGCTACCAATTAGTCAGGAAATGAAGATGATGTGGGGCTGAAAGGGTACAATTTCTTATTCCTCTTAATGAGAATCATACAGCATGTGTAAAATCTCTGGGGAGAGTCAAGGCTGACAGTCCTGTATCATCTTTAAAGGCAGCTCTAAGGATTTAGGTACATGACTACTGCTTGCAATTCCATTAGAAAAGCAGCAAGTGCTAGATGATTCTGTCATAACAGGAAGAATAGCAGTGTATATAAAACTCAGTATCTGGAAAATCCATGGTACTTAAATATTAATATGTAAAAATTGTCAAAAGAGTACAAATTCTTTATTTAGGACATATTTATTCTTTATTATGTTCTGACATGTTTTAAAACCACCTCTCTTTTTTTGGATCTATCATAATGGCTATGATGAAAATTGTGTTAGGACTATCTATGTAACAACTTTTTCCCCCACTCCAGAGCACAAAATTCACACAACAGAATGCATAGAGAACCTGAGACGGTTGCTCAGCTGCCTGCCCAAAGCCCATCAAAACCTTCTGCAGTTCCTATCTGCTTTCCTGATAAAGGTAGCAACATACAGCACAGTGAATTTCATGACTCTGGAAAACCTAGCCGTTGTGTTTGGACCTGCTCTGTTCAAGTGAGTAATCTCTATTTAGCTACCTTAAATAGTAGTACTAGATCACGCTTTATGGTGAGGCTTGCTGTCCTAACTGTATGTCCTGTAGTAAGTGGAGCATTTTGATAGTTAAATGTTTATATAGTATATTATGGGCAGATGTGACAGATTCTGAGCTGGCTGACCACCTTCGTCCTATTAGGCGCTGACTGTCCAGGTCCAGCCTCAAGTAAGAAACCACCTGAAAAGAAGAGGCATGAGGAATGGAGAACTACTCCTCTTTTCTTAGCCAAGCTAAGTGCTGGCTGTGGAGGCTGCTTAAAGTCTGCCTTGATTCTGAAAAGCCAAGACTAACTTTGACCTTGTAATAGCGTTTGATCTGAGAGAGAGGAGTCTCTTCTATCAAGGAAGAGAAGTAACTCATTCTGCTCCTGCCACTAAAATGCAAGCTGACATCCGAGCAGAAGCGAGCTGAGCTTGCAAGCAGTGAGTGCTGGGCTGAAGCTAGAGATTTGGGGTGATGGTGCGTGGACACATAACTGGAATGCTAAAAAAGAAAGGTGGGAGGGCATATGTCATGCAAGTCAAGGTCATGAGAAGGAACAGCCTTAGAGTGATCTGATAATGTAGGATTTTCCAGTGAAGATGGAACAGTTTAGTTCTCTGTCCTATCCTTCATGTTGACACTAGAGGATGTTAAAATGTTTCTATCTGTCTTACAGGTGTAAACCTTTGTTGTAGTGGATCATAGCCATTCCAGCTTAATGTGAACTATAAGCCAAGGGCACTTTGCAAAATGTGTATTTTCTATGCAGTAAAAAAAGCCTTGTTATTTTTCACTTTCTTTGTATGGCAAGCTAAGTAAGTTATTAAGAAGGTATGTTCAGTGAAATTTGTACCAAGTATATTAGAAATCAATGACAGGCTCTGGGAGAGAAACCAGTAAGTCTGGAGCTCATTTTTTGTAAAGTGTGTAACTAGTGCTGTCCTCGGAAAGTTACCTCCTAGTTTTGGGGAACTGCGCCTTTAAAGCTTGCTGCTCTTTCCAAAGGTCTGTATGTTTGCCTCTGTTTACCTGCTCTGTGGGCTTATCACCAGATGTACCAGGATATAACCTTTGCAGGTGATATATCTAAAAGGACCCTTACTTTAGCAAAAGCACAGCTAAGGAGAAGAATCTAACAACATGTAGTGTGGTAGGAGTTCGCCACCTGCCACAGTAATAGCCATTCACTCCTGTGAGAATAGGCTTCACCATGGAGGATATTCAGTGATGGAACAAAGCAGTTCTACAACCAAACCCCAAGCTCCTTAATATCTGCATGCTAAAATTAGTAAATGAGTGCAGGCAGACGAGGCTTACTTCCCAGTGTGTGGATTAGTTGTGTGGTGATACTTATAAACAGGTAACAGCCTGATGCCAAAAGTCCTTCACCAAAAATCTATCACTTGACCCTCACACTAACTCAACAAGAACTGCACTGACTGTCACTCTTCTGCCATCAGACCCCCTCTGCTATCACATGGGGCTTCTGTGTATGCACACACATGCAAGAATACTTTATTTTATTCCTTGATCTCCATTCCCAAATTGCCTGAACGTGTGGCCACTGATTTCTGTGTCTACAAATGAGAATCCAGTAGGGTCCCGTATTGATTCATGAGCTGTTTCAGTTTTTCAGCATCCCACACTGTTTTGGGAGATGGTCCAGCTACTTGTGAACATGCCCCTCTATCTGGTTTTTAAAGTACACTTAGTGCTAAACTAAATGCTTGTGGCAGTGACCTGCCTGAGAAGCCTTGAAAATGATCAGCATCGGGTTTCCCTGCCAGTGACTTGTCAAGACAGCACAGCTACCATAAATAGAAGTCTGTCTGCCCTGTGAACATTAACTCCAGCTTTTTACAGTCATTCTGATGTTACCAGCTCTGGGAGAGAAACCAGTAAGTCTGGAGCTCATTTTTTGTAAAGTGTGTAACTAGTGCTGTCCTCGGAAAGTTACCTCCTAGGATTATGGAAAATGACCTTTTTGGTAGTTGGGTGGAGAGGACAGCCTTGCAATTGGCATTTTCTCTCAGATTGCTGTACCACTTCCTGCT
>NW_010521297.1:93131-111503 GCF_000687285.1 Phaethon lepturus | reverse complement strand
TCCTGCTGAGTGACCTGAGGCCTCAAATGATTCAGAATAAACCATTTGTATTATCCTGTGCAGCAGCAAGATTCAAGGTAGTCTAATGTGGCAAACCATATGTGCTAACACAGGGAATAAGATCATAAATATCCTTTATGTTTTCAGAGCAAGAATTAGTGCAATTAGCCACCACATTATGAAACATTTGGCAGTCAGTGTAGATTCACTGGAAACTGAGACACATTGGATAGTACTTGCCATAGGTGTTCAGTCAGAATGTGAAAGGGGAAAAAACAACTCTAGATCTAATCTGCAGAAATGTATACCCCATGCAATTGTTGGAAAAACCTTCTGTATGTAATGGCAGCTCCACTTATGGCACTACTTCATTGCAGGTGTTAAAACTGTTCTGCAGTGTTCTGGCAATCTGCATTTTTGTACAATTACTTCTTCCTTCTTTTATTTGTTTAATGCCAACTAGGTTGTTTATAAGCCTTTTTACTTTAAATTTTTCATCTATTTATATTCAAGTGTAAATTCTGTCTATGATTATCACCTGTCTCAATCTGTTGACACTTGTGGAGACTTGTCATGTTTATAGTTTCACTGAAGTGACTGAGTTGGAATATTTGGTATTTAGAACATGGAACACATATGGGCCTTGGGGACACAAAATTAGAATATAAAACTTGCTGCTCATTATACCTTGCAAGCCTAAACTGCATATACTTCACAATCAGTAACTATGGTAATTGCAGCACAAAAAATAGAAGCTTTAGCACAGGTATTATATTGCAAGTCTAGTTACAGACTTACAGAAAACTCCTATTACAATGAATTTTAAATGCTAGGAAGGTAATATGACTGCTTGTGTGAAAACTGAATGTTAAATAAGCTGTCTTGTCTCTATTTTTAGTCTGTTGCAGCCCTTTAATGCTGCTTATAGTGAATATTTGACTAAAATCATCCTCATATTGGAAGAATTCTGTTATATTATTAATATATATGTTTCCTGTTATATTATTAGTATATATGTTTCCTGTCCCCCTTCAGAGTGGTGGGACCCAAAGTGGGATTAAGGAAAGAAGGTATGTTTCAGAAAAAGCATAACTGAGTAAAACGTAATTTTACCTTAGTCTCCTTTACAAACCAACTCCTCCTGATTTCTTCTACTGGCCTTCCTCCCTCATGCTATTTTTTGCCCCTGACACTGAGTTAAGCTATCTTCACTGGTGTTAGGTTGCTCCACCAGCACCTTTCACATTGCTTTTATCTTAGATTTTTGACCCTGGAATCTGTTGTGACCCTGGAATCTCACCTCCTTGTAGGTAAGGGAGCCAAAAACATAGCTTGTAGGTCAAGTATGAGGCTGGTTACTCCCTAGACTTTCTTTGCTAAGCTTCACTCTTCTATCAACTTACACTGATGATTTCTTTCTGCCCATCCTCTGAACTACTTATTTCTGTTGCCGTTCATCCTTGTGAACTGTTTCATGTCCTGCTAGTCTCTGTAAAATGCTGAGGAGAATGTGTTGCTTTGCTTTTATCAGAGATTCAACTGATGTTATTTAAATATCTATGGGTACTTTGTGATGCCTCATCTTGATAAAGAGATTTCTGCTACAAACCTCAGTAAGTAATTCTTGCTTGAGTGTACAAGGATGCTAGCCAACCAGCTGTTTGCTTCTACTCACTTTGACTCATTCTTTCTGTAAATTTGCAGCAAGCCTCTGCCAGCAGGGAACCTTAGCAGATCTCCTGAACAAAGCCAAGGCAAAGGACCGTATGGATTTTCTAGCTTGCACTTTGTGGCAATGCAACTTTGAAAGCTATAGACTGAAGGAAACGAGTAGCTGACTCCTGATGATCAAGTTTGATTTGTTTCTTATTTGTAGTGAGTTTGATTTGCACTGTGTTTGTGTTGCACTACAGCTGATTACAGGGCTTTTATGGTGAAGTGCAGAATATACTTCATAGCTGTGCTCTCCCTAGGAACATGTTCCTGGATTTAGCAGTGTGTGAACATGGTTCCCCTATTGTCAGCCTGATAATATACCTTCTGCTAGCAGTAGAAGTGTCTGAAGAGGCAGGAAGTGATTATTTTACAAAATTAATTGAAAGTCATTGTGGAAGGTGGCTGCAGGTAAAACCAAATATATATTTGGAATATACATCTGTTGCTACCTGTGAATATCTGTGGATGAGCAGATGTTGATACTTGGAGTCAGCTGTAGGGTTGCATCCCAGAGTATAGCTTAGATTTGTTTTAAGATGAAATGAGAACAGGGCACCGAAAACATAGGCTGCTAGTAAGGGAAAGTGGGACCCACTAAGTAGCGTGAGAGCTGTTTATCTTCATGAACAGCTTATGGAGTGCTCCTTGCTAATAACAAGTTAACAGCTGGTAGGGATGGATTTGGGAACATATGTCTAAGTTAAAGAAGCTGAAAAAGAAGGCAAGGGACTAAAAAGATTGTTCGTATGGCCTGTGAATTGGGGGTGCTAATGTTTGGGTAAGCAATGAATAATCTCTTAGGATTGTTGTAGGCAGGAAAGGCTGTTGCTCAGTCAACCAGGTTTACGTGCAGGCTTGCTTTTTGTGGAGAAGCGGAGTCTGTCCAGAGAAGCATAGGGATACAAGAAGGAGAAATGTTAGCCAACCCTAAAGAAAGAAGTGATGACACAGTAGTTTATCCTGTAAATCTGTCTACGTTGTACCTGGCTGTAACTCTGCTTAAACCATCTCCTTTCAAAAGGAGCCCAAACTCAAGTTCATATGGAAACAACAGTAAGTTTACAAAAGAAGAATGTGAATGAAAGCAATTGGACTGGGCTCAGTGTGTATATTTGTACTTTAAAATCACAAATGAATAATGAATGTACTGATTTGGCAAACAGAAGACTGGTGTGTGCATGTCTCCACGTTAGTCTTCAGAGTTTATGAATTTTTTGTTTAAATATTAATACTGTGCTGGGTGGAACTGAGTTGGTGCAGCATGGCTGGAGAAGCTGGATTAAGGTGACAGCATTTATGTGAATGTCCTCCAAGCTTCCAAAGAGTTTATAAGGGGAATACACAGTTCGTTCAGGGAACAAGATTAGAATCCCGTATAAAGAATCCCTTGACTTTAAATGATTCCAATTTAGTCTACTTGTGTGGATAGTACAAGTTCAACTATGATTTATTAATAGAATAAACAATTAAAAACCAATCTGTTAGTGGGAGCATCCATGAATTCCACTGCATGATGTGCCTGATGTCTGTGAATTTATAAATTACAAGACTGAAACAGTTTCTTACCTATGTTTTTTTTTCCAGGCAGTTCTGGTACTAAGACATTATAGCCATCAAAGTTCACCTTCATAAACTAAGCTAGAACAAAACAACTCTCTTCCAACTCCAATGCCAGTGAGTGATGCCAACTTTCTGGGGAATTTTTTTTCTTTTTTTTTGTCATCTTCATCCCTGGTTTTATGAACTTCATGTCTGAGTTGCTGTCAGGTTCTAGCTATTTTGCTGTGCTACCTCAAAGATTCATTGTGTTGTGAACCATTCCAGCAAACTAGGGCTCCATGACTGTGATCTGAGAGCTCTTGAACTTAATTCACCTCCTCTTTCCTTAGGGTCCCTGTCAGTCCCTTGGCTTGTGAAGAGCAAAGGCTTTATAATGGCCTCCTGCTGTATTTGCTTCCACACCATGAGATGCTTTTTCTTGACCTGAACCCTTCTTTCTCACAGAGACAGGCAGATGGCCTTCAGGTAAGAAAGTTACGTTGATTGATTCAGCAACTAATCAAAAGTGCTTCATTAGTTTGGAGCCTACAAATGGAAATATATTTGCTTATACATAGTATAATTAATGACTATAACTTGTTGCCAGCAATGTAAATATTCATCATATGCCTAAGCTAGAGGGAAACATGAATGTTTAAAATTCTGATTTTGAAAAAAATGCAAGTGCAAAAGTAAAAGTCAAGAATAAAATCCCAAGTTGTTCCACTTTAAATATCTTAATGCTGAGCTTTGTTAGATCAAAGCCACTGGATTTTTTATCAAGTGAAGTACTTTTTATTTTGTGTGTGTTTGGCTCTACAGTGGCAATGCAGGGAAGCAAAACCAGAAGGGTGAACCCCTCTCACCTTTCCAGAACTCACTGTATGTTTCAGCTTCTCCTTGGGCATATTCTTTTCTAAACATTGTTAGTACTTTGAGTCATTTTTTGCCTTTTTTGTGAAAAACCTCCTGGTGGAAGAAACATGATAGACAAATGCTAGTTTAGGGAAAGGATCAATATAAGTCTTGTTTTCAGTTTGTGATGTGATGTATCATTGCTGCTTCTCTTGAAATTGATGTTTAGAAAAAGACATGAAGGAAATGTTGTAGCAAAACCTACAGTTTAATACTGCACCCTGCAGTTACCATACATCGTTGTGGTTCATGACTAGGTTGATAGCAGTGTGCCAGATCAGGTGAAGCATTAAGAAAGATTTGCATTGCATGTAATTTTAAATCATGCTGCTCATGTTTGTAACTCCTTAATTTCCTGGCTTCTTTCTCCAAGTATCTCTGTTAAAGAAAACCAGCAAACTTCTAATAAATAGTCAAATTCAGTATTTAGAGGATATTATGTATCCCAAACATTTTATTGAGACTAGAAAGCTCCTTGGAACCTCTCTTTTAAAATAAATCATGTACAGTTGTAGGTACAGAGAACAGAATACATTGATACAGGGATGTTTCTGAAATATTCCTGCTATGTCACAGGACATGGCCCCGAATCTAAAAGTAGGATTGTTTCATACAAAGGCAGTGTTGGAGCCACACCTCCATCTCCCCTTACTCTCTGAAGATGTCCCATCTCACTACCATCTTTGAGAATTCCTGCAATCTGTACTTAAATGAGCATGCAAGATGGAAATATTAGCTATCCTATTATATATGCTTCTGCTTGCAAAACTACAAAAAGAATCATCAGCTAAAGGAAATTGGAAAGGTATTAGAGAAGTCAGGAAACCTGGCTTTCTATCGCAGTGCTTTTGTTTTGGAAGCAACTTCACTCCCTGTAATTCTGCAAAATGTCACAGTCTGTCTGGGATTGTAGTGATGTGGGAAAGAATTTTACTGAAAAGATCCTTTCAAGTTCTTTAATAAAACCTCAGACAAGGCATAGCCATGAGGCACTCTCCTGCTCTGAGGTAAGCTTATGAAAGAAATCCCGTATGTGGGTGAGAAGGGAATTTAGTATTCAGTGGTTGATCTTGTTTTTGTAATTTCTGGCAGGAAACCTAGCACGTTGGATAGGTACCCTTCATCTTTCATAATATAACAATTGCTCAAAGTCCACTAAACTGGAAACATCAAAGTTAGGTTTACAAACTAAACATATTAAAAGTGCATGTTCTAGTTCCAGCAAAAGAAGCAAAAAGTGAAATGGCAAACCTGGCTCGGATCCCTTGTTGCTTCCTGGAAATGAGACTTGCTTTTATTGGCTGTTTCTCATCAAATAACTTAAAGCAGTTACACAGATACTTGCATTTGAACTACGTAATTCGTGTGACTTTGTTGTTGTTGTTGGGGTGCCTTTTTTTTCTACAACATTATACGTTACCCTAATTAATTGAGCTTTAACAAATTAAAGCCATTCTAATCTGACAGGCATGCCATACAGCTGACATTGGCTTAACCTTCAGTTGTGTTGTTTGTACGCTGAGATGGGCAAGACTGATTGCTCCTGAGCAGAACTCTTAGTATCTTGAAGTGCCAGGAGTCATCCCACTTACTCTGCGTCTGCAGACTGCTTCAGACTGACAGACTGGGAGAAGAATTTGCAAGTTTTTGAAAGGCACCAGTCTAATAGTTCAGAACTATTACCCTGGGCTGGAGAGTAGGCTATTCACAGCTACCTATTCCATACAAAGATAGTGTTTTAAGACATATATCTAAGCAGCTCTGTATTTTAACTTGTCTTTTTTCCTACCCGTTGTATGTTGTACTTTTTTTTTTCTTAAAATAGAATTGGAATGCTGTAAAATCCTGCCAGGTTTTTGTAAATTTTTAAAAAAAACATTTTAGATATTTTTTTAAATGTACCACCCTGAGAGTCAGTTAGCATTTAAAGCTGTGCTATAACCTTCTGTCCTAGCTTGCAAACTCCACTGGTACTAAAGTGATTTCCCTGTTTGGCTTAAATCATTCTTTAAAGGCAGGCTAGACACTTTGATGCTTTGGTGTTTGGTTTTTTTTTTTTTTTGACCTGAGGCCTCTCTAGATAATGGTGTTTAATCTGAAGCATATCACTAGCTGTGTTGGGGGTGTACAAAATTAGCTTAACTTCTATAGTGTAATTAAATTATGAACCAAACCCTGCTAATAGCAATTTGTCATGCTGTTTGCCCTCATAATTTATGAATCTCACGTTCTAGATAAAAGTTGACTATGGATTTTTTTTTTTTTTTTTTGCATCTAGTCCAACAGTGTTTTTTCCATACCTCCTTTTCGTACAGAAATCATAGATAAATCCTTCCTGAATTATGCATGCTACCTTTGTCTTGCAAACAAACAGAAGCATGACTAGGGTGCGTACAAGCCACCACATGTATCACCATCAAAGCATGGGATCCATTAGAAGAAGAGCCTACATCCTGAGGAAATTAGTCTCATTTCTTGTTTTCTTTTCTTCCTTTGTCCTTTTATGTGTGCTTCACTATGTATCAGTAAGACTGCAGGGACTGTCTATTGATTGGATCCCATGTAGCTACTCCCTACAATTGTGGAACCCCATTATAAAGGGAATGCAGAGATCCATAGGGGCTGGGGAAGTGGAGCTGGATAGAATCCTGGACCTGGAGGTTGACCGCAGACACCTCAGAGTGAATTTCTGAAACTGCAGTGTGGTTTGGAGTCAGTCAGAACAGTGCAACCAAATATTTCATAGAGACTGTATCTACTCAAATTATGGTTTTATTGGAAAGGTGTTTGTGGTCTGGCATTTGGTCAGTCTTAGATTTTTAGTCCTTTTCAAAGAGGAAATGGATGTTTTGGTATTAACCCTTTTTGGGGGGGGGGGGAGGTGCCTCACTCTCATCTGACACTGCCCTAACAAGGAATTGCGGTCTCCCAAATGGACTGTCCTCAATTGGGAGGACAGTAATAATTTAATTGGTGTTTTCCTTTGCTAATCCCATGACAATGCTTGTAGAGTTAGTTGAAATCATTCAGAACGAACGAACAGTTATTGTCTCATGATCTAGTAAACTGAAATTTCCAGGTTAGACTAAATTGTCTTGCAAAATAAATTTTCTTGGGTAGAGGATCATAGTTCCAATTCTTATTTGTGGCTTTTAACAATTGTTCCTAAGTTTAAACTGGTGCAGGTCTTGATTATTTTCTTTCATTTAAGTTCTTTGCTTAGCAATGACAACTTTGAGTTGGGTTTGGACATAAACATAGCAAATCCTGTGTGTACCATGTGAACTGCCAGGAGATTTGTCAGTGTTTCTGTAGGGATTGCTGTTACATTATAGAAAGACTTCATATTATTTCCCACTCCACAGAAAAAGTATTTTCCCTAACCTTTGTAAATTTAGCAAAAGCATGGACTCATTAAAC
Source organism: Phaethon lepturus (assembly GCF_000687285.1). Taxonomy (NCBI): domain Eukaryota; kingdom Metazoa; phylum Chordata; class Aves; order Phaethontiformes; family Phaethontidae; genus Phaethon; species Phaethon lepturus. The sequence continues at coordinate 103,913 of NW_010521297.1, read as the reverse complement.
ATTAAGTTTTAATTTTGTATTTTGAGTACTTCCCAAACCAGAAGACTGGATAAAAAATGCAATACATTGAGGATCAAAGCAGGACCTGGATATCCACAGAAATTGTGGCAAATAGATTGTAAGGATGTGTTTTGTTTTGTTTTTTTCTTCTGGATAAACGGTGCAGAATATTTTACTGCCTGTAGACATAAGGATTTGATAAAAACCACTGTAGCCTAGACAAATGTGACTTAAAACAACCGAAGTGGATGTGGCTGGAGTAATCGTTACTCCTTCTAGCTCTCAGTGCCAGAGCCTTTCTGCCTATTGGTGGAGGGAATAGGGCACGGAGAGAGTGAGGTGCTACTTCTGTGTTGTGCCTGTGATCTGCAGCAGACCATCCTTTGTACTGGAGATCTGTAACTTGGAAGTGACAAGCATGCCTGGGCTCAATTTTTAGCGAACCGTAGGGTGTGGAGGGAATGTCACTGATTTAATGTTTGCTCCAGCATGGCTGGGGGTTTCTCTTGACTTGCTGTACAAGTGCTCTGGGACACTGCTTCAACCCCTTTCTATGACTTAGTGGATTTTGTTGCTATCCATTTTTCTTTTTCTTATCTCTTTTCTCTCTTCACCCTCCTCCCAATATGTAAATCTTCATAATTTAATTTTTTGGCTGGGGAAGGCTGCACGAGGAGAGAATATTGGCAGGAGAAGGTGTGCTGTGTGTGATGCGAAGCACACCGTTGGCTGTGCTTTACAGTAACAAGCAGCTTGAGCACAAAAGAGGGAAGCTGGTCAAACTGAAATCCTGTGGTTCTTTAATGGAATCAATAATACAAGAACAGGGCTCAGGCAATCACACTAGCTGATTACACCGATCACTGTCATTCAATAATGATAGAAAGTGTGTGAGGGAGAAGGTCTTTCTAAAACTGGTCACTGAGAAAGGCCTTTCCTGGCTTGGAAAAAAAGGTTTTGAAGGCAGTATGCTGTACAGAAACCAATTAAATGGAGACTCACCTTTGTTACTTCTCAGTCTGTGAATGCCTGTTTTCAGCTTTGCTGTGAACAGAGCATTTCAAAAGCCTCTACCATAGTCGGACTCTCAGAACTTACATTGACTGCAGATTAAAAGAGTTTTATCTGCAATTTGTGAAGGAGAGTAGTACCTGATATGTTCAGACTGGCAGCTTTGCTTACTAAGATCAGCTACACTGCAAGCAGGAGTATTATAATTAATCAGCTAGTGTACACAATTAGGATAACACAGATTTCTGCTTTCAGAGGATCTGTGTGGTCTTCCTTTGGTGTTTTTGAAGTTTACCACACTACCTAAACCTAAGACTTGTGGCTCTGAGATTTTCAGGCATCTCAAGGTTGCAATAGAGGATGAAGCTGGCAGTGTTTTCTTCCACTTGGTGTCAGCATTGTTCTCTCTCACTCCAGTGCTGTTACTTGCTTTGAACGTAACCCTTTAATATGTTCCGAGTACCTATCTTAAAATTAGGTATTACATTTCTATTTTTGTAACATATCAGAACATCAGCCTGTTCCTTCTTCAGATAATGACTGATATCAGAGAAGCATGAAGGAAGGGTATGAATTCACTTCCAAACCATTATGAAATACAAACCTTTTTTATTTTATGTTCATGTCACCTTCCTTAGCTCAGCAGGACTACCAATAAAATCTCTTACCACTTCTGTATTCATTTTCTTTGGTGTACACAAGCAATTTGATTTGTTTGCTGATGATCAGGGCTTTTTGAAAAAACAAAATCAGAAGGGAAGTCTTTGACAGGAAGATCATTGCTTGGGAAATGAAAAATATTTTTACTGAAAGGCTTGTGATATGCAAGCATCAAAATATTTTAGCCTTTTTACTTGTCACTGGCTTTAATATTCAGGGAAAAAAATGACATTATTTTAAACCCTTAGTGTCTTTTCATTTCATCAAGGTTAGGGATGGGAGTGGGAAATGTTTTCAGAAAAGCAGGCAAGAAATAGAGAATAAAACACAAACTGGGAAAAAAATTCCATTGTCAGAAAAAAATCAAAATAATAAAATCCCATTTTTAATTTAACTGTAGTTAATTGTACTTCACTTAATTGTCATTAGTTGCAGAGCTGTGCAACAGTGAATTTAATAGGCATATTCTGAATGCGCAGATTTCCCTCAAGCTGCCCCCACCCCCTGCCTCAGCAATTCCTGGACTGCTTTGTTCCTCTTTAATTGGTTTATTTCACCTATTCTAGCAAAGGTGCAAACATGCTGAAGTACTTAAACAACACTAATTGAGAGAAGAATAGGGCTAGCAGTTATTGTAGTTGTATGCAGAAAGGCTTGGATAAATCTTGAAAGCATATTGGCATGCTCCTAGCATAAAGCAGTTTCACTCTTTCCCACTGTATTTGGGGTTTTGCAGTCGAGCAGAGCCAGCAGTATTTAACTTCTTTGCTGGAAGTAAAAAAGGAAATGCATGTTAATGAGTCAGCATTTCTGCTGAATAGTTTCCAGAACTATGAAACTAAATATTGGGTACCTTTTTATTTCGCTATGAAAAAGGTAAGGGATGAAATATGCCTGTAACAAAAATAAAAATGCAATTGAGCCAAAAATATGAGAAACAAAAGGAAATGTATGGAAAAGTTGTGTGCTGCACCTGTTCCCCAGGGTTCGTGATTAGAAAAGTTTAGTCTAAGTTGTCCTGATTCACTGATACATCTCTTCTTTTTTTCCCCTCAAAAAAAGAAAAGAAAAAAAACCCCTAGATATTTATGGAAAAATCGGGGAGGAATACTGGAAAAAGCCTGTAAAAGTATTATGGAAAAAGCATGATACTTCAGAAAGTTTTAATAAGTCCAAATAACATAACACCTCCATATGTACTTTCTTTTCCAAATGCATTTCTAGACAGTTCAAAGACCATTTTTAATTTAAACAAACATTACTGCAGTTTGGCTTTGCATGCATGGGTTGGCTTGTGTTGCTGGTAATTTAGATGGACGCTTGAAGCTGAGGTTCTGTCAACAACTTTAATTCTGACCTTTGAATTTTCACTGACCGTCTGCTTTAATTAGATGTTGCCCTGTTCCCAGAGGACTGCAGATGCATGTGCAAGGATTCTGGCTAGCAAAAAAATAGTAGTGTGGCCCTTAGGCTGTTCTGCCAAGTGGTGAGGTAGTCGGCTGTGCCTGGAGATGAATCATGTTAAAGGATGCTGATCGGGACTGAATTTTTCTGTAAGCTCTTAGGAGGGCAAGGAAATACTTGAGGGGCTGCTGCAGTTCGATCCAGCATTGCTGGGATCCAGCTGGGAGTTGCTGGTGTTACTGGGCTGCATGTGAGACCAGCTGTAGGAGCTCAGCTTTTAATTACTTTGGGAGACGCATTGCACCTGCATCCGTGCATGGGGAGCTGGGCAGAGGGGGGAGCCGTTTGCCAAAGCCACAGGTTAAAACCAACCTCCCTTCCATCTTGCCCATGGGGTGGCCGAAAGATGCAGAGGATTCCCAAGCAGAGGGCTGCTGGTGTTTCTGCCTGGCATAGGCAGGAGAGGAGCCTGGGTGCTGGGTCAGGGAAAGGCTCATCCCTGTGTAACCTCTGCAGGTGGGGGAATGGTAAAGCTACACAAGGTAATTATGTGGGTGTAAGTAGAGAACGACAGGAGATGATCAGGAGTTCTTTATAGACCCTAAGCTCTGTAACTTTATGATTTTTGTGTGTTTTATTTATATTTTTCCCCACCCCTCCCCCCAAAAAACATTAAGCTGAATGGGACTATATTTGAAGGGGAAAAAAAAAAAACTTAAAAAAAAAAAAAGAAACTTTTTGGTCTACCAAGGTGTCCATATGATGGCTTTAATATTTTCAGAGTTGTGGTGAAGTAATTATGATTTAGAACTCTTTATCTGATATTATTTTCGTTCTTTACTTCCTGATTTTATTTTCAAACTCTCTGGGAATTACGTGGATAACTTTGAGCTTCATAATCTTTTTTATTGGTCAATACAAGAGGACCATGAAGAAATAATAAACGGTTGTCAGGAATGAGTGGTTTAGGCCGCTTAAAGAATCACCACCAAAAATAATAGGAAGCAAATGATTTTAATATAAATTTGTAAAAAGCACGGCTTAACAGAATTCGATGGCAAGGACCACTCTATTACTTACTCAACATGGAAAAAGCATACAAAGAGAAATCAAATTAGAACTGGGTTAGAATGGTTTACGCATGGATTGCGGGAAATGATTTTCACAGGGAAATCGAATCAGGTTGGTGTGACTTATATGTAGATTAGGAAAAGAAAGTGAGAGAGACACTCCTTTTGCGTCACGAGGCTCAGAGTGGACCCCCTTGCTTTCTAAACTCCTACTCAGAGCAGTCTAGGTGTGGCTGAATCCCCTTGTAGTCCCACACTTGGACAACGGTTTATGACTAAAGGGATTAAGAGCAGGGGATTGTAGTGTGGTGATGTAACATATGATTTTGTGTTTTGTGTAACTTTAGAATGGCAACAATCTAATATAAAATTGCAGTAATTTAAAATTCACTAACACTATTAAGGCAAATCACAATGTTAGATTATAGAACTTTCTAATAAAGCTTAACAACACAACTTAAAAACATAATAAAGTTCTCAAATTACACACACACAGAGATGTAGATATAGACAGATATATGAAGAGATACAGATAAAAGAGATATATATGTAAGAAGATACATAGGAAGAAAAATATATATACAAAGGTACTTGTTAAAAATTTCCCCTAGAGTTCTGTGAAATACTCATGTTAAATGCCTTTGCATTTCTCAATGAGCGAAGGGTTGATTCTCGAAGTAGGGGTTTCAGCCCAGATCTGTGCTGGTCTCTGGTGATGGTCCTCCAAACCTTGCTAACCTGGGAGTTCACAAGCTCTGAGAGCTGTCCCACTCAGAGGGAGATGCTGGTCACAGCCCACTGTGGTCCAAGAGCTCAAAGGGCCTTGCTTAGAACCGCTGTTTATAGGGTTATGAGATCATTGACTTGAAGCATCAGTGAACGTCCATCCTGGCCACAATCCAGACAGGTAATTTCTTAAGTCTCCAGTAACACTGGTACTGGTCATTCCAGGGCTGTCAGGAGATGATTAGTTAGTCATGTTCTCATTCTTATCACTGGTCAGGCAACTGCATTCCTGGTACAATCAGTGCCATTCGTCTCCTCAGCTACACAAGAGTGCTTGGTACGGTCAAGGAGCCCTCAACTGCCAAGCTCTCTGGTCAAAGGCCAAGGTTTGCCAGGCAACTGAATTCCTCAGGTTGTAGAGTGGCTCAGGAGCAAGGTGAGGTTGGGGGATGGGGACCTGCACCACTACAAGAGTAAGCTGAATTTGGATATATGCAGCACAATGTAACTCAAAACCATACAGTACTTCTAAAAATCTGTTTGTCTTTTGCATATTTTCACTAGGAAAGTATTATGAGCAGTCTACTGCTTAATTGCAAGGAGTGATGGATGAATGGACAATTTCCTTGGTTAAATATCTGATCTGCTGCTTTACTTTTCTTTTCACTCTTGCTTTTGTGTCCTTAATATTTAGTCTAACCAAATTCCTAGCTGCTATAGTCTAGATTATCAATGAGCTGTGTATGACTTTCTTGTCTGCTGCTTTACTTTTCTTTTCACTCTTGCTTTTGTGTCCTTAATATTTAGTCTAACCAAATTCCTAGCTATTTTGGTAACCATTTATATTCCATAATGCTTTCCATGCTTAACCAAAATGTGGTTGGGGTTGAGGGTGAGTCAAGAGGAAGATAAGCTGTCTTCAAAATGAATATTAAATGGGCTGTAGAACAGTACAGAAGAGCTGTAGCTATTTAATTACCCTTTGCAACCACTAAGCACAGTTCATGTAAGAATCTTAAGCAACTTGTGAAAACTGCTTGTTGACAGAGCAGCAAGCTGCTGTAGTCTAGATTATCAATGAGCTGTGTATGCCTTTCTTGTCACCTGCCCTTAGCAATGTGTATTATAAAGAAAATAGTCTTTGCTTTGTGCAAGCTGTGGAATAAAGATGGTTCTAGCAACTTTCTAGTTGCAGACAAACTTGTCAACTAAAACAAAATCTCCTTATAGATCTCCTGGAGCATGAGTTATTTGTTAGCAGCAGCAACCAGTGTTGACTTACTTTCCAGTGTTCCTTATCCCCTGTATTCACAAGTCATCGTGCTTTCAGACCAGAGAGACCATAAGTAGATGAAATCTAAATCCAGATCCATTTAAATGTCATTCCTTATAAAGTCTGTTTTTTTTCTAATGTCTATAGCAAATCCAGATCCATGTAATTGTCATTTTTTATGAAGTCTGCTTGTTTCTAAAGTCTGTAGCAGAACAGGAAGGAGATTAATTCATTTGTATGCTTAAAATTCACAGATATGCTGTTTTGATAAGTGTGCTTAGGGATCTCCTAAACCACGATTAAAAAAAAACAACCCACGAACAACTTTGCAAAGCTTTGATCTGATTTACGTATTTAATCCCTTTCTATGTGGTTGCTGCATTTTCCTCCAGTGAAGACTACATTATATCTTTAAGGGAGAGAAGTTCATATTGAGTCAAAATGAACAAAAAAAAACAACTTTGTGTGCAGAAGAGGAGGGCAGCATTTTTCATATTGTTATTAAGCTGTCTCTCTTGAGAAGCTTGACACTGCCACAGCCACTCTAGAAAAGGAAAAGAAACTTCAAAGTAGGATATGGTAACTTCAATTAAAGGACAGGTCAGCTCCTAAGAATACCGAGGGGAATGATGGATCTCTTCAACTTCTTCCCACTTAATAGACTCTACAATGTTCCCTTCTTTGAAATTTTTTATGTAATGTGGGATTTTTTTAATCAAAATTAACTTCAGAGTTGAAGGGCTGCTGCTGTCCCTGTATGGTCTTCAGTTGTGGCTTTTCAGCTGTTGAAAGGGAGAAAAAAATTAGCAGTGGAAAATAGAATAATAAATTAATTCTTTGGTATCAGCTTACAAATCACTTCAATGAAGAAGTTGAGAGTGGTGTCCTCATCTTCCCCTGTTGCAGCTCTTCCACTCAGAACAAAGTATTAATTCTGGAAACTGGTAGGCTTTAGGTATACCCTTTTCCTTTTTCTTGGGGGGAGGGGGGGGGCCGGTCTTGAAAGTGAAAAAGTCTTGTATATTTCTTTGTTGCTGTTACAAAGTAGAATAAACACTTGGCATTAGAGAGATTCTTTATTTCTTTTTCCTTGTTAAATTAAAACCAATAGGAGGAAATTTTTACTACTCTGATGCACTTTGCACCTGTTAAACTATTTGCTCTTTGTCTAATATGGTGCTAAACCAGAGAGAAATCACCTATCTATAAATTAAGCATTGTACTGATGGAGGTGATGTAAATTGTTCCTCATCTAGAGGGATGGCAAGGTTTTTTCCCTACCTCAATGCATCTCAGCCTGGTTCTACAGCTCTTGTTGCAGAAGTTTTTTCCTAGGAAGGGAAAATGTTGGAGAAAATCCTAGAGTATTTCATGCTCTTCATTGGCTGTGAGTTGCTTTGGGTAGAGATTGAAGGCCTTAGTCCAAATGTTAGAAGCCCTCAATGGATCAGTGCCCAGCTATGCCACTAAAAAGGCTATTTCTGTGTCACTTCTGCTCTGATTTGTGTAGCTGATGTGGTAGAGCTCCCTGGGTAATGCCGCTTTTGACTCTGGAATGATCTTGTGGAGAAGAGAGTACTATTTCTGAACCAGAGTACTTTCAAGGCATTTTACAAGGTGAAATATTTTACTTATGGCAGAGAACATAGTACGCTCTTGACAAAAAACATCAGCTTATTGTTTTTTGTGCTCTGTACATACAACAGGCAACCTCCCACCATAGCAGAAGCAGAGAACTTGTAGAACTTGTTCCATTGTGAATAATGCTATGCCAGTCTCATTACTTCAGGTGGAGCTTAGATACTATCATGGGCAGGTTGGAATATCTTCGGTGAAGTGGAACAAACATGTTGAATTCCATAACAGTGACTTCTTGAAATTTTCACAGGGTATCTGCATTTTTTCCTTAAATAGGCAACAAGTCAACAAATTCCAACTAAAAAAAGCTCATCAAGCAGGCAGAACCACATGAGGGTTTGAAGACATGGTTGGGCCAGCCCAAGAAGTTTGTGTTATCTGAGGCAGGTATTCCATGGTAATCCTTGCAACACATGGGGAATCAACCATGCACTTAGTTAATTCACCAATTAGTAGTGAAGTAGGGGTAGCGATATTTTTCTTTCATTAGTCTGATGCTAACAAATACTGTGCAGGACAACCCAGTGCTGTGCAGAGGTGCTAGTGCTAGCTCTATGTTACCTGGCAGGCTGGATAGGGTAAATTAGTTTGGACTAGCTATTTAGCTGATGTAACTGCTTTCAGTAGCTGTGGTATGTGTTGTCACTACATGTTTGTTTCCTGGATGCATACATGCTCATGAATGTCTTATGCACATATCAGTTGTTTTAAAATGATGAAGTAAAACAAGTTCAGAGCAAGAGGTTGCACTGGGGATGTGGCCAGGGAATCTTTCATGTATTCTATTTGTATGTAAGGTGGACAGGAGTTCAAAAGGGTGACTGCAGTCTCAACCGAACCTTTGAATAATAGCTCTTAAATGCCAGGTAAAATACTGGATGAGGTTTCTTCAGTATTGTCTTTCTCTACTGAAGAGAGTATTGGGAAAAAAAAGAAAAAAAGTTCTATAGAGCTTACAGAAATTCTTCTTTATCTTGCCCTAGCTGTTTTGAAGACTTAAAACCAGATCTGAAGCGTAATCCAGAAAAATACATCAAGAGGATTTGTTCATAAGCGTACAGTGTGTTGACATCAGCAAACTCTTACTATGACTGTCATGTTCCCTATCTTGAAGCCTCATTCTAATCTTCTGGCAGCATTCAAGTTCACTGCCTTCCATTTTGATTGAATTAATTAGTGAAGTTTGGATGATTCTGCAATTCTGAAATTGTCAGAATTTCTTTAAAGGATGTTTTTAAGGGTTATTTTTGCCCTAGTTAATAACAAGTAGGACATTTGGCTGCAATTCGGTGTTGTTTAAATTAAAAATACATTGCCCGTTTGGAAGCAGAGAAAATGGTAAATGAGAATGATACGTACTTATCTTGCCTTTAAGTTAATCTCTTGTTACTAGTCTTGAGCCTTTCAGGTTGCTATAGAAACTGACACAGCCTCCAACTGTGCTTCCTCCAAGACTTAATTGCATTCTGAGTTTCATGCGGTTCTATTAACCGCAGCACTGGCAGACACAAGCACATTGCAGAATGAGTTGAATTAATGGTTCAATATGACGTATGTATTTTTTAATATTATGTTTCCATATTCCTTTTCAAATTTTCCTTTACCAACTGGTTAAATTCTTCTGTAACTTGTAGTGACACCACAGGGATGTACTGTCTCGTTTGCTGCCACTATATTTGATGTTTTCCAGTCTCCGGCATTTCCAGATGCTGTCAGGATACCTGCAAGAGTCATTAGTCTTAGAGACTTTTTTTCCTTAGAGAATTCAAATTATTCATGAACCACCTTAGCTCTGCTGAAGTTTTTCTGAGACTTCTCCTTCTCCTCTGTGAAGGCAGACATGGAAGTGCATACCTGCTATTTCAATAGCTCTGGTAAGCTTGAGCTGACTCAGTGCTGTTTACCACATTATTTTTGCTTGATCATTGTCAGTCAAAGACAGGCAGTTTTTCAGCCAGGCCTGTTTTTAGGTGGGAAATATCAGTTCATCAAAGTAGAAAGTGAGTATGGCTGTATGCAAGGTTTGATAAAGCTTTTCTGGGAAGTATTTATTATATCCTTGATGGAATTTCTTATCAAAACTGGACTGAGAATGTGTCTCAACTAGTACAACCAATCTCAGGGATTTGCTCTCCCACTCAGTTCTCAGCATGATGATGCTGTCAGTGCAAATACACTGTTTTTACTGATGCCATTCTGCTTTCAGTGGGGATGAACATTGGGAACCAATGGTTAACATAATTTTCCTCTGTGTTCAACGGATGTAAATACAGAACTGCGTAATGAAAAAAGTAATCCCCACTGTTCTCTTCTTGTGCAAAGAGAGAAAACGTATCACAACAGAAGGAAGAGAGCAAGCAATGTATATATTTCCATCTCCTGTTAAGCCCCCTGTCTTAGCTTTTCTCAGCTCTGCTTTGCTTGTGCTTGGTGGATAAGAGAAGGGGAATAGGACAGGTACCCTCTGTGCACTGTTGCTCTCAGACCTGTGATGTTTCTGTACTTGTGCCAATGGTGGCCCAAAGATGTATTTCTGTCCTCATTCAAGGCATTAGAGACACCTCACAACTGGTGAGTGGACAAAGTCAGACTGATGCTGAGAAACATGGCGAAGTGAGAATTTCACCAATATGTCACTTTAAAATGTTCATGCATGTTAGTCATGCTTTTAGATACTGAACATCTGAAGGCAGATTAAGTATACCCATTACAGCTTTTAAACTTTTCAAATATCCTTTAAAATCTGACACTTAGTGCTAATGTTTTTCATGTGGTTTGCATTTTTTTCCCTTTTTGTCATTCTATGTATGTGCTACATTGCTTGAATTATGTCTTGATGTCCCTTATAAAAATCTTTGTAATTAAGTCAAGTAAGCCAAGATACCTTTTCTGGCCTCAGCCTTACTGCTAGTATCTCTCTGAATTTGTGTGGAAATTTTTGTTCTTTTTTAGCTCTTTCAACAAATAAGATCAATTAGGAAAGGAAGAAGTTATGACAAT
>NW_010521297.1:10287-93100 GCF_000687285.1 Phaethon lepturus | reverse complement strand
AGAGTGTAGGCAGTTCTGCAGCACTCATTTTGCCTCTGTTTTTTAACTCATTCTTTTTCAACAGCCACCTATTTCACACTTCTTGCCGCAACATGGTCTCAGAACTTAAATTTCTTCCACAACAACTCATCTTTCCTTTTTAGCTGCTCTGTAAGCTTGCATGTTAGAGAGCTGGATTTCCCTGCCAGCTGTGACTCAAGTTACATTTCCTGGATTGCCCTATAGAATGTCAACATATATTCTAAAAATTTGTGTGCTGGAGACCTTCCTCAAACATTCTAAAAACCCTTACTTTGGGATGGCTTTCATTTGGATTTGAATATAAAATAAGTATTGTTTGTTGGCTCCTTGTCATTCTTGAGAAGCCAGATATTTGCCATATCTCTAAGTTGTCTGTTTGCATGAGCTACTTTCCAGTCAGTGACAGCACTTCATTTATAGAAAGTACTGCTTGCAATGTCTCTGTAGGCATTCAGAAAAAAGAACCAACTGGACAGTCCAATGTGTGAGCATGTGGAGGGTTTGACACTGGTTACATACAGTTGCTAGCAGTCTTAGTAAAGAGAAAAGACTCATTAAAAGTCTAAGAAGTGCCAATTGCAGGTTCATTGCAAAAGGTTTTTTTTTCACAAGGCATAATTTCTTACGATTTCTACAGTCGTTTTAGGCTCTTCCTATAGTTGATGGTATGTTGATAGTAGGCTGTTCCTACAGGCACATGGTGTATTTAGAATATAGGTGGCTGGATTTTTAGGGTATCTCTGGGGCCACATTAGCTCATGCAGTTCTGGTTAGGGAATGCAGCACTTCGTTGCAGAGAGGCATTTACCGTTGTACTTTGCTTGTCATGCCTTGACAAAAACGTGTCTTCAGGGTACCTATTGTTCATCCTTCTTTCACTTCCCCATGCTGTGGGAGAAAACCGACTCACAACCAGCTCTTGTACACAACCCTGAGGTGGGCGAAAAATAGGGATGTTTCTACTTTAAAGCCTTTGTGCTCTTCCTCTTGTTTGTCGGACCAGATGTAATGCTACTCTGGAATGTTTGTGATGGAAGCCTTGCTGTTTCTGGGAGCAGGGAAGATAAACCATGCAAGCTGCTAGCAGCAGTCAGGGAGATTTAAGTCAGGTTGCTTAGTGGACAGTGGAAAGATTAAACCTTGTAACTGACTTTAAGCTTCAATTTCTTCTCCTTCCCTTATTTCTCAGTATAAGCAAAGAAAAGGTGGAGTGAAACTTGACCATGAATAGAGTTTTGGATAAGCAGGGGTACTGATGAAATGGTTCTAACATATCTCAGGCAAATATCCCCACTTTAGTAAGGAGAAGCACTGTGAATGGGTTGCACAGTTAAGGACAGGCTGTTCAGCAGATATGCTCTTGAGTTCTGTATCACTTTTTTTGTTTGGTGCACTAAGTACAGCTTTCCTGTGGCACACGCTGAGCAAGATGGAAGGTAACACTGATAAAATGTGGGTGGAATGTAGGCTCTGTAGGGCTAAACTTTTAAGATTCTTGAAATACAGACCTGGGAATTACTTTTAAAGTTACTTCTGTCTCTTTGCCCCCCATTTGTGCCTCCAATATCAATCCCCCATGAAATTTCCATTTTCTGATTAAACCTGCTCACATCAGTGACCATTTAGCAGAAGGGTTTCACCCATGTGTTAACTAAAATGGTCATTTTGTATGTCCTTGCATGGCATGCAATGGAAATGAGCATGGACTCTATTAATATCTGTTCTTACGTAAACAGAAGCCCTTTTATTCCGTTCTTCAACTAATGAAGCACTGTGGGAACAAGACAGTCAGAAGCTTGGGAATTACTCTACAAGGAAGAATCTCAGTGTTTCTTGGCAAAAGCTGCTTTATGCTCTAGGCTTGCTTGGTAAGAGCCAACAGTAACAAGGTCTTATTCTGGACAGGAGTTTAAATAAATAGACACTGAATGTTTCTGCCTGTCTTTGAAAGCTGACACACGGAAATCCCAAAGATTATTTCAAAGCAGACTTAATTTTTATCTAGTTACAGCCAGATACTCAATTTTGGGGCGGGGTCTGATGAAAGAAAAGAGGAATTAAGAGTCCTAAGTGGGGACTTACGGAAAATTTTCTTTTCTTTATTTACTTCCAAATACTGACAACATTGAAATATTTTTTTCTCAATTCTTTGACTGTCAATGTCCTTAAAATAAAAAGACAAAATCAAAAAGGCATAAGGTGACTGAGGTGACTTACTCAGCAATAATTGGGTTTCTAGCATTAGTTGCTATCAAATCTTTATAAAAGTAGCTGTAAGAACAGCTGCATTGTCATATGTGGTCATATATGGACTACCTTTTTGGGGCTGTTGGAGAAGACTGTAATGGAGGCAATACATGGTTTTAGATTCACAACATCATAACTTTTACAATGCCCTTGAAATTTTTTCCTGCACACTTACATTGAATGAGCATATTAAATGAGAACTTGCGGCTGGAAGGTCAACATCTCCAGTGCTGTGTCACATGCAGGTGAGCCCACACCCTCTTGCATCCATTTATCTAGGAGGAAAGTGGGGACCTCTCTTCCCCAATGGCTTCTTAGCTGTGCTGAACACTGATAGCTCTGTGAATGTGATATTAGCACCTTAAGTTTCTGTCTGTTAAACTGAAACCAGCATATATGCCATTTGATGCTGTTCCTTTGTCTCAGAAGGTGCTACTTCAAAGGTCTCTTCAGTTTCTGAAGACTGCCTCTGGCTGAATATTATTTCAGTATAAAGATATAATCAGAGATAAACATAAGGAAAAGATGAATGCTTGTGTTTATTCTTGGGTTATTGTTGTTTGTTTTCCCTAGACTGGAAGACACAGTTAAGAATAATTTCAGAATGTAATCTTGCATACTAAAAACTGCTGCACATCTGGCAGGAACTAATGCAAGAGAGGGCAGGACTCTGCCTCAAATCTTTCTCCTTTGTGCGTTATTCTTCTCCTTCCTTGATGAAATCCTATCTTCAGTCCTCTCTGTCTTTCTGTTCTAATAAAACTATGAACTTCAAACTCATGGGAAAACTGTGACCCAACGTGTCTTTGCAGCACAGATGAAGCAGGAGCCTGTTTCTCTTGGCCTGTGTTTCCTAATTGCCAGTTCACAATATGTTGTTATATTATCAACACAAATGTTAATAGGAAACCACAGAATCACTGCTTAATGCATTGACCTGCACAATTAGTCTTATGGAATAAAGATCACGCCAGCTACTCGGTCTTTTGTATTCAGTACACATTGCAACAGTTGATGTGCAACAAGGTCATCTGCTAAGACCTGTATACAAATGCAACAGTAAAAGAGAGATCAATCTCCAGAACAAACTGAAGAAAATTAGTACCACATGTGCAACACCAGTGACAAAAATGAGCCATTTATTCCCAAGTCCAAAAGTAAATTTATAACTCTTTGTATGAACTGGTTTTCCTGAATCCAAACATATAAAATGCAGTCTGTATTTTGTTAACTGCTCAGAATTGCACCTGGCCATCTGAGGTCTTGGAAAAGCCTATAGGAATCTGAAAAGGAACAAAAAAGCACAAAGAAAACCTCAATAATGAAACAATTAAAAAGCAATAAATCAAAAAAATAATTGAGAAATTATTGAAATTGAGAAATAGTCTCGATTCCCATTTCCTGGGAATGTGCACTGCACAAGGAAATAAAAGGCAATTATTCTAAGAACACCTGTGGTAAAATCTTTAATTATAATAATTCAGATGGATGTTAATTAAAAGCACATCTTTAATGGAGCAGTATGGTTTTCCCCACATGCTACCATCTGGGACTGACTTGCTTCTGCCCTCTCTGTTATTTAACTTAAATAGTAACAAATAGCTGTGAATGTGGTTAGAATTTTCTCTTATCTGATGAACAATGGTATGTGATCCAAGAGGGCATTTTGCAAAAGGGCATAGTCTTTCATTTTTGCAGGAAAATAAATAGTGTTTCTCACTCTCTATTGCTATTGAAAGAAGTTATAAGAGTAACTGCAAAATTTGAATTTTTATGCTTCTTGGGAGCTCACTTGAGCCATGCTCCCTTTTTGCTCCTGTTTTGCACCACCAAGCAGGTCAAGTGTGCTAGGAAGTATCAATATCCCTGTTGATTGTCAATCTGCTGAGACAGCTTGCTCTTGAGCTGCTGGTCTGGCACTGCACTCAACAGCTGCCACATTGCCTGAGCTCTGTGGGATGTGATGCTTGACTGTGTAAATAATGTAGGAAATAAAAAGTGAGAAGAGAGATGTAAACGGAGCCATGTAGTTAAAGTCTAGCGATGAAGGTGGTGTTTAAAATGCCCAGCAGGTTAAAACTGCTTTTCTTTAAAGAAGGAACTTTGGTAGCATTGCCTACCTGCGTGGGGAGCACTGACAGGCTCCCATGGTGTTTGGGTAATGAACTGTGGCATATGAAGGAGAACGGAGAGGACTTTTCCTGGATTTTTTTCCAGAAAAAGTTCGGGAGTTTCTCAAAGTTGGAAAAGTTGACAGCTACTGCGATGCCTTGTAAAATCTGCGGGGCTGGAGCATATTCCCATTCCAGACTCTTTTCTGTGTGTGATGTGGTGTCCACTCCCCAATACAGTGTGACTGACTGATTTCTTTCCCTCGCTTTCTCTCTCTCTCCATCGCTCGCTTTCTCTCTCTCTCCCTCGCTTTCTCGCTCGCTTGCTTTCTCTCCTTCTCTCACTCACGCTCTCCTTCCCTTCCTTCGCTATGAAATTTGTTTCCAAAGCATTTCTATGTCTCTTTCCCAAGCTAAGATGCACTAGATTATTGCTAACAGCTTAACACTTCATTTATTTACAGGCTTCCCAAAACTGAGTTTGGTTTATGGTGTTCAGAAACAAATCAGCCCCCACACTATTGCAGTTGCCCATGTTTCTGGTTCACAAAAACCAGACTAGTAAATGCATCCTCTTTCTGCTCCTTGCGCCCAAAAAGTCAGTTACGTTGTGCTAATGAGCTGAAGCTTATAGGTGGGATAATAGCAAGAACTTTTAAAAGAGACTTAAAAAGGAAATGTTAGAATTCCTGCATCTTCAAAATACTTGTCTATCTCGCATGCAGTGTGCCAAAACAATCGTGCCCTGTGAGGCAATGTGTCAGCTGAAATTTGAGTTAGGTAGCAAGCTGACTTTTAGGCCAGCTTGAACAGTAACTGAACAGGACAAACACTTCTTCCCTGTATGGGTTTTATTATAAAGCTATTCTGCAGCAGGCCTTTGAAAGCTTCTCATTACAAGTCTATGAAGAGCTAGAGATGCTAGGATGATACAATCAATGAATATTACTGGGGAAAGTAAACCCTCAAAATACGCTTTCTAAGCACTACAAATAAGTGGTGTTGCAGTGTTTCATATTGCAGGGCTGAGTTTGGGCAGGGAGGAAGGAACCAGGTGAAGAGTAGTAAGGTTACATATATATAAAATGAGGTTTTAATATGCATCAAACAGAACAAGAAAAAAATGAAGATAGTATTATAGACACATTTAATCAGGGTAATTATAAAGCCTTTTTTCAGAGTTTAGCATGTATCATTCTGCTTTCACTGAATTCACAGTTAGATCAGTTTCAAGAGTTACTCGATAATGCAGTGAATGATGCCTGGTTTTTACTAACTCTCTGAGTGAGGTTTTTAAAGTTGAAAATGACTGTTTCTGTTAAATGAATAAACATTTTAAAATTTTGATGTGTGTGTTTTCACAAAACTTTCCCCTAATTAAAAATAATATGCTGTTAAGTTTTTATCAACTGAGATAAACTCAGACTGCAGCAAATTGGTGTTCTATGATAATTCCAGAAAAGCTAGACTTGTCTGTGCTGGCCTTAGAATGAGAGAGAAAATACAGTAAAAACCTAAAATCTCTGCCCCTACTAATTTCTAGTATTCTGTAGAGGAGATCCATTAATAAATTTTGAGATTAAAGACTTAACTCATTGTAATAGTGAATACTTAAATATCTTCCATTTCAAGAGATATTTGTACTAACGTGTTTCTTTCAAAGTTTTAATTATGTACAATTTTATTTTTCAAGATTAATTATATTCCTTCGGGGTGAAACCATGTATATCTGTGCTCAGAATCTCCTAGGTTCTGTTAAAAAGGTGAATTCTCAATAGCAAGTGGCACAAGAATATTGCATCCTGATTTAAACGCAGGTAGAATATTGCAATTGAGTAGTAAAGTATGTAGGTTACAATTGTAAGATATACCTCACTTTCTTTCACACTAAAATAATTCAGTTCAAAAAATCTTGTTGGTGAAGCAGGTATTATTACCATGGATGATTTATTTAGTACATTCTTGAGGTTATATGACCTCAGATTAGTAAATGACTACCAAACATAGTAATGAAAGAGCTTTGAAAGAGAGTACTGAGACTAAACATTGTAACAGTGTTACTGGGCATTACAGTATAATTTCAATAAGAGAAAAAGGAAACTGAAGTTTATAGTAATTCTTGTATATTACATACTTGGAGAAGATGCATGTATTTAAAAATATGTAAATGAATACATATATTGTTGAGCCCTAGTTATATTTTGAATGCAAATTCTAGCTCCTGGTTCTTGGAAGTGTCAAGATAGCTGGAGAGTAACTGAACCAAGCAGCCCTAGATACTGACTCAGGTTTGCTGTACCTATAAGAAGCCCATTTTGCTTTCTCCCTGTAGCAGGTGATCTCTCAAAAGTTATGTTTTAATAAATTGTCACAGGGGTTTGCTCACAGCAGCTCATTCTGCTGTGAATTTTAAGGTACTGTATTCAGTGGTGTGTGCAATCTTTCTCTGAGACTTTGCGTTACATCTTCTCTCCCAGCAGTGCTCTTATTATTTTCTTTTAATAGGATGCCAGAAAGATACTTGTCATAGCAAAGTTTAGCAGAACAAATTCAAGTCATTATGTCAGAAAACTGTGGGGAAGATGATGGGTTATAAGGGCGTGCATTTTTGAAAAATACTGCCTTATCTTTAAATATTCCTGGCACTGGCGGAGATGAGTTTGAGGCTACCTTTTGGGTTTTTTGTATTAGATTCTGGAGAAAGTGTCCTCAATGGCAACATTTGAAGGAATAGCCTGTTCTCTGCTGGCTTTCTGCTGCATCGGTGGAAAAGGGAAATGCTTCTCTGGGAAAAGTGCATGGATGAAGAATGCTATTACATAGGGCCAATGGTGGGAACCATGCAGAACTGCTGAATTTAATTTACAGTAGACTCCCCTGAACCTCTCCAAAATGAAAACTTCTGACACCTTTTAATATTTCTATCTTTGTGATTGGACAGTAGTAGGTAAAGTCATTAGTATACAACCTTCAGATCAAAAACTACCCCATAGTATTTGTTTAGTGACTTGCATTTTCAAAGGAGATTGGAAATTTTACTTGTATTAGCAAACTTGTGGTTACAGAAAGTGTGAAATTTTTATTATGTACTGCCTCAGTGTACTGATTAAAATTCACCTTTTGCATTGCAGTTTTTTACTTAAAATACCCTAAGGTACTGTCAAACAAATGGCTTCTCTTTGGCATATTTTACCCTCTACCTCAAATACCAACTTGGTCAAATGCAACATGCAGTAGCTTTGTGAGCCATCCTGCGGTGGCTTAGCTATTAGTGGAAGAAGTCAAAAAATCTAGAGGCGAAGCCTAATTTTAAAATGGGGGGGGATTGGGGTGGGAATTAAAAATTTCAATGTGTTTGTGTGCCTATGTCAGATACACAACATTATTTATTTTGCAGACCTGTTTTCCTTTTCTGTGGCTTCATACTCCTTGGCTGGATGGGGATGTATTTTCACATTGTTGCAAGAGTTGTTACACTAACTAACTGCAAAGATCCCTGGAGAAATCATTGGTCTTATGCAGAAATCCATGTGCAATTAAAAAATAGTTATGTATGCTTAAGGTATAGTGAAGTAAACAATAACCCTGTGTGTGCTACGTATTCTTCATAGCTGTACCACTTCTAAAAAGAGTTTTATTTTCTTTACTTGCATTGTAAAGTTCAGGAAGATAACACTTAATACCCCTTGTTGAAAAGGTTCCAGTGAAGACTATGCAATAATTAAAAGCTGATCATCCTAGAGGGAGTTTGAACAAAAATTATGCTGACTCTTTAACCTAGGGGAACTGTAGTCACTGCAGAGGAAGAGTGAGGCCTCAGTTCAGTCCCCAAATGTTTAACAAAATATTGGAGCAAGGCCAGAATTAAATAAGGCAGCTGCATCGGTTGGGATGAAATGCACTCATCCACTGGAGTTTGCAGTGGTTAGGGTACACTCCTGGGGAGACAAGGGGATTGAACCTTGTTTTCCCATCCTGAGTGAGTACTGAAACCACAGAGCTGTGGGAACTGGCTGGTTTAGGATTTCAGAATACAAGAGACCTCAGGAGGTCCTAACCATCTGCCCAGCAGCAATTTCCCTTGTCCCAGAGTGTCTGCAATGTTCATACAGGTATATTGGTTGGTAAATCCAGCACACTGCAGTGATGAAAAGCGGGAACCAGTACATTTGGGGATCAAGATTAAAAAACTGCAAATCCTTATTTACAGTCAAGGAGATTTACAATGATACTGGAAACTATATGCATGTATTAGGGGAGGAGAGCAAAGAAAGAAAGTGAAAAAGTTCTAGGTTGGCAATCTCACATACAAAAGGGCTGCATCTAAGAGCTGTTGAGCCCATCACCTTTCTTTTCACCTGAGCAGTATTAGTATTAGTAATGTAAATGAATGGAAATCATGTAGTTAGTGCTATGCATGAAATTCCTCTTGGCAGGAACTGACTGCTGTGTGTGTGTGGCTTAAGATTTAGATTTTGCTTTATTTAACAAGGCAGTTCAGTGCTTGCCAACCTACTTAGCAAGCGCTTAGCATATTTAAGTTCTTCAAGTTAAGCACATGCGTGTTTGCCTGACTTCGGGCCTAAATCGGAAGTTTCCATTTTTATTATAATTATCGTAAGGTGGCTTGAGTTAATAGAAGGTTACTTGATCACTTTTTGTGCATGACAAGTTCTTCCTGAGTAGTTCTGATTAGGTATGTAGTGGCTGTTTCATTACTACATAACTACATGGCAGATGTAATTACAATAACACTTTTTTGTCTATACTACAAAATGATGAATATTTGTCATGTCCTAATTTTCTAGATTAGGACATAGCACTGAGGCAGGAAAAATCACAAGGGATGAAAGGATAAAAAGTCTAGCAAAGCCAGAATAGTTTTTCCATTTTCCAATTATATCACTAACTGTCTGGGGTCCACGTAACACAAAATCTGATTCAAAACTGTATTATCTCTTAAAATAAATTAAAATAGTACTACTGATGTCTTTCAAAGCTGAAACGTAGTTCAGTCTTAAATAGTAGAAGCTCTGGGTGGTTTGGGGAGAGTCTTTTAAAATACTTCCTACTTGGCTACTTTGGTGTTTCTTATAGATGCCTCCCATATTCAACTAAGAGCTCGTATTGTTTTAAATTTATGTCTTCTGTTTGCCACAATGTTTACCAATTACAGGGTTATTACAGCTCTTAAATTGTGTAAAATTGTAGGTAGCCTGGGCAGAAGGGAATTTAACCGTGGCATCAGTGTGAAAAGCAGCAGAGCCAAATTTTCTTGGGGAGGAGACATGACTGCACTCAGGCTACAGCAATGTCAGAAAGTTTGGGCTTGGGAAAGTAATCTTCTGAATGCAAACTGGAGTGTCCGTGTTAGTTTGGGTTTATTACCATTGTATAATAAAACCAACATCTTTTATTGCCCAAACAGTGGTTTTTTTCCTTTTTTTCCCCCCTTCTCCCCCTCCCTCCTTTCAAAAAAGTGCTGTATACAGTTATACTTTATGGTCTGGGTATTTTTTTAGTACACTTCTTTATTTATGTTTCTACTGAGTTACTGCTTTATCATATGTAGAAAGGTGCCACTAATGTAATGGCCATTAAAAAATCATGTTTTTAACGTTTTAAAAATGATGAGGTTTCCAGCGGTTTCTATTACGATTGTGTTAATGAGTTTCCTGCTCATCACATGGCTGCGAGCTAGGAAAATTACAGGGTGTGATCTTGACTGTGACAAGAAAATTACAAACACCTAAATGAACAAGAACTGTTTATCCTCCTGAAAATAGACAAGAACAGCACAACTGAGCAGTGGACCAAGCTGGTCTTCAATTGAAGTTCAGCATTGTACATTTTGTTTCTTTTCTCTACACAGGAAAACAATACAGAAGATAAAGAAAGAGAGAGACTCATGTTATTAAGGTAAGGTGAAAGCACCTATTATTTAACTGCTGCTTGGAAACTTTTGATATCTCACTACCAGTCTGTCTAATATGCTTCTATAATGTAATGATAGTTGGCTTGTTGGAGGAATGACCTAAAAAATGAAACTTCTCAAAGTCTTAATGCTGATGTATATCAGCTGTAGACAGATAAATTGAGGCCTAGGTGGCCAGTGTCATCAACTGACCCCCAAACAAATGTATTCTTCATTCTTGGGTGGGTTGTTTGGTGGGGTGTTTTTTTTCAGTACGCCTCTGATTTTTTTATTCTGCTTATACATACCTATATTATGGGTCACATGTTGGTATTTCCTAAGCTGCAAGGATGACCTGCCTAGTTTCAGGAAGTGTTTCATGGGTTTCTACTGGTGTGGTATTGCACCAGTAGGCTGAGATGCAATCAGAGTAAATATATCAATAACTGTGCTTACTCCTGGGAATAGGATGGGGCTGGCGGTGAAGTCAGCATCTTGAAATATTCTTTTTGGAGAGAGTTGTGGTGTGCAATGACTGTGCTTTATGCAGATGGTTAAATTTTCTGGAGAGAGGAAAAACTGATGTCTAAAGAAAGATGAAATACTTCAATGTGTTTCTGTCAGAAAGACTTGGCTTTTATGAGACTTGCATTTATGTAAGCAAACAGTATTATGTTGTGCCCCAAGACTAACTTGCATCATTTCTCGAGCATTTGACTGGTCTGACCACAGGTCCATAGCTTAGATGAAAAATTTCTTAAGGGAATATTTTTACCCATAAAGCTTAAAAATACAGTAATGCATTCCCACCTGTATTTGCATTTTGGAGTAGAAATACATAGACTAAGCTAATAGCTGCTGGAAAATCATGGTACGTGTTCCAGTCTTTCAGATTTTGTGGGTTTTGTTCTGAGATTCCACTGAAACACCATAATGGAGGTGAAATTTATTGTGCTCTGCAGTGAAAAAGACAAAAGAAAGATGTTATGGTTAGAGCAACTTCAAGTATTTCCGAGATACTTTGTAATGCCAGACACTGCTGAAGTGTCCCACTTACTATTCTGCTTGCTTTGCCAGAAATGCAGCAGATTAATAAACCACATTAGTTAGGAAATAGCTTTCTGAGAGAACTAGGAAGGATAATTCAAGGTTTTAGACAAAGCTATTGAAGCAGAGACAAGCTGGCATTTCCCAAAAGCTAATCAAATACTAGTGGAGCAATAAGGGAGTATAATACATCATTTGGGAAACAAAAGTCAAGAGAGCAGATTTCAAAAGATACTCTCTTTATTTTCCAGTAGATATTACCTCCCAATATGGAGCCTTTATCACCAGAGAAATTGCCAAGTACTATTGAAATAATGGTCTGTTCTGTGAGAGGGTATCTTCCAAATCATACTCGTCGTTTAGGTCGGATGGAAGACTTGCATGTAGTCCTAACTCATTTCTGGATCTGAGATACAGTACTGGGTTCAGTATATAATAGGAATTCTGTGCATTTTTTCTACATTTTTGATAATACTGGAAAAACTGGTGATTGTTCTTTGCTGATAACACTAAATTTAAGTCTTTCCTATCTTACACAATTGGTAAGTAATGGTTTGGATGTTCATCTGGGTTATAAAACAGACGAATTTCAGAATCTGCAAGGAAAAAAAAATGTGTGTGCATAAATTTTGTAAACACTGGAGAACATATCAACAGAGAGACTGCAAATGCTCAGGGATTTAAGTTTAAATCCCTTTGGGCACACTGTGGAATTAAAGCCAAGTTTTCTGTCTTGAGTTTGTGCCATACATTTTAGACTTAAAAAAAAAAAAAAAATCATCTCATGCTCAAGTATTTATCTGCCATGACTTTGTCTTGCTAACTGAAATTTCTGCAGAAAATTCAAGTCTAATTCATGTATCCTTGGGACAGCCAGATTGACATTTCTCAGAGAACTTAGCATTCACTGGTGTTCATTCTTTTACGACCAAGGTCTGGTGAAGATCAGCAAAAGACAAATTTTTCAGGAAATAAATTTGAATATGTCTGCTTTGGAAGCAGTGCTTTATTATTTGCTTAATAAGTATTAGCAAGTGGGCCAATTGCTGATGTGAACTTCCTCAATTGTTTGTTTTCATTTAAACAAAAGTAAGCAAATACTGTTGGTAAATATTCACTTTGCAAACCTTTAGGCCAGTCAGGGGTACCAGGTACAGAGCTGTAACGTCAGCTGCTTGTTATTGCCTCTCTGCTGGAGTGAAAATGCATAGTCATTTGTTTCTGGCAAAATAGGATGAACTAACCATTTGACCATTTAGTTCAAGTTAGCATGGCACATTCTTGCCCGAGCAGGGAATGGAGCATCTGAATGAAGTGACCTGAACTCCAACAAGCAGGGACACTACTTGCATTGAGCGACATTGTTGGTTTAAAAAAATTATCCAACGCCACAAGAAGGTCGCTTCTGAAACCAGCTCTTAGATGTGACAGTATGCCATCCAAAAGATGTGTATTGCACAAAGACAAACACTAATGAAGTAAGTATGTAGACCTCAGTCTGCTGTGATGGGAATAGGTATTGTAGTTAAGAAACCTGATGACTGTGAAGCTTACTGATTCAGAACAGAAGTGCTGGTATTCGGCTACCATAAAATCACCTTTCTGTTAAATCTAAGCACAATTAAGTGCTTCCCAGTTTCAGTGAATACATCAGTAAATAAAGGTGTTATCAAGATTACGTGGCTGGGAAAGGACAGTAAAGCTACTTTAGCTTTCCAAAATTCATGGCTAGCTCTGAACTGAGAGCACCCATGCACTTGCCTTCACATCACTGACTTCGAATACGTTATTTGTTGTTTAGTATGCCTATATGGTGTTGCTGGTTTCTTTTATAATGTAAACATTGTCAGATAAAACAGATGATGGGTCTCTTTTTCAGTTACTTACTGTCTTCTTTCTATCTGGTGCTCTCATATTCTGGAACTAAAACTTGTCCTAATAATACAACTTTTATCAAATTCTTTTTATAACGGAAAAGTGAGGATGACTCACACTTTTGATAACAAGCTACAGACTTCTGTTACTTTAGTTTTGTGCAACAGGAGTTGTCTTTTATTTAGCTGGTTTAGTGTTACGCCCTTTTAAAGTAGGAGGCTTAACTTGATTGCATATACAAATCTGTCAGTTTGGGACTGATATACAGAAATGTCTTTGATAGATGTCTATCAATATGCTTAGGCAATTTTAATCCCTTTAAGTTTGTTATTAAGGGCAAATAAAAGCGTCTGTCTTGGGAACAGACTGCTAGCGTATATAGGATTCTAGATATACCACGGGATATTTTTATTTTGTGAACAATTAATTATGTCAGATTCATCCTGTTGAGCTTTGTTTGTTGTTACTTCTTTTCATGTAAAAGCTAGTTGATAAATATAATTAGATTTGCCAACTCTGCTGGCTAAATTCAAGGGTAACTGCAGCTACCGCTGAACCCCATTGGCAGCACATTATATCGGGGTAGTGTCACTAGTCTGAATGTACAGGATGCTAAATACTGTTGAACCTAGTAGGCACAAATAGCACTGTTGTTATTATGGGAAACTGGTCTTTTGTCCTCCCTAACTCCATTATACACCTTCCAATGACTATATAATCCTGTTGCCTTTTTGCAAAAGATGTGCAAAGTAACCAGAGAGATTAGAATATAAAACATTAGCAATATAAAACCGACATGCCCTGTCCCATATATCAAGAAAGTTTTGTTAGAAACTCTCTTGGGATTAACAAACTACCAAGTCGACAAAGACAAGTTTGAAATGGATGAAGTGTGTTTGTTTTGAAGGAAGGGATCGCAAGGCTGCTGTTTCACTTCCCTCCTTCACTCTCCTAATATGCTTTTCATAAGATATGCGAATGCAATGGCAATTTATAGCGAAGATCAAAGATGGCAAAATTGATGAGCAAAGGCAAGTGTGTAACAAAACTTTATAGAGTGTCTTTTTCTGATCAGATTTTTTTTTTATCATACTTTATATTTTAAACTGATTTTTTTGTCTTTGATTCAGAAAACTTGCCTAGGGTTTGGAAATGTATGGCTACACAGTAGGCTTGATTTACCAACTCTTGCAGTACACTAGAATTACTTTTTGGTGTTTTTTTTCCCCATGTACAAAATGTAGGAAATAAAAAATGTGGTGTTTCTTGGTAGTGAGGTCAATGATGAAGACATATTAATCAGCAAATGCTCTTGGCTTTGCTTTAGTCTCCCAAGTACCCTTTTTACATCCTGTAGGTGAGAGTTTTAAAGAAATCTACGGTTTTGTATGTCTGTCCACATGTATACTCGCGTACACAGGCTTACTTTGGTGTTAGCTAAAGTAATGTAAAATTCTCCATGATACTTTTTTCCTTTTGGTTTTGAGAGTAGGTCTAGTTTTTCTTAACTTTTTTCTGCTTGACATAAATTAAACCAAAATAAACCTGGTTAAAGGACAATGCATCCACACAGCCTTTTGTACTAGCTTAAGTAAATAGGCTTAATACTACTTCCCCATAATGTGCATGTGCACCCTTACTCCAGAGTAACGTGTAATGTGGTATGCTACCACTGTTTCAGCTCCTGCACACCCATTTGGAAAGACCTGTTTTCATTGCTGTTGCTGCTACTCAACCATTTACACTAATATTTTTTTACTCTCTTTTTTTTTTTTTTTAACAGTAATATTGTTAACACTAATTCTTTCTGTTTACGCAATCAGGCTGGTCAAGAGAAAGCACGTCCAGTCATTTTGGGCATTGCCTGTAGACACCAAGGGATAGATCCAGACTGAGCAGATGCAGGCACATCTTCTCTAATAGATCATCATGAATGATTGTAGCTAACTTTATCCACTTTCCAGAGTCAGCTCAGTTCTGCTGTATCCATCCGTGTGTGTGCACTTTTGAGTCCTCTATATGGAGATAGAGTATGCAGCAGGGAATATTTCAAGTGGTTTTGATGTGGATGCAGGCATAAATTATGGAACTACTCTTTCTAAGTAGGTATTGTGCTAAATGTCAAGCTTTCATTTTTAACTTTCACTGTTGGAAGAAAAAAAGGACAGACTTTTTGAGTATTTTCAAAATGAAAGAGAATAGTTCTCATCCAATCTCTAGTAAAATTACATCCAATAACCACTGACACGTGTGCAAAATCCTTGAGAAGTGTTGTCTGCAATCATTGTAAATTGTAGTTTAGTGGGTTCATTTTCAGCATTGGGGGTTGACAGTGGAACTCTACAGAAGTTTTAGGTTACCGTATTTTAATCTGCAAGTGTAATTCTCTGAATTTCCCTCATTTCCCCTTATGAGCTGTCATTAAAATTTTCTAACATTTCACCCTTTCTTTGGGGAACATGAGAGACTGAGGAAATAGCAGTTTTCCAGCATTTATGCCAAAGCAAAGTTTTACCTTAATTGCTGTCAAGTAGCTTATTTTTTTCAGAGCTGTAAAGCGCATGTCTGTATCTCAGTATGACTAGTGCTACAATAAATTGAATGAGGCAAGTCCTAATATCCGTGAAAGCTGAAACAATGTTGAGGATCATGAGTGGTATCAGCTGCATGGGTGTAGCTGAAGAAATAAAATTACATGAACTGTTTCCCTATTGATTTCTTACGAAAATAGATTTTATTTAACTTAAGAGCTTTGTGTAGCCTATGTAAAAAGAGAAGTCAGTCCAGTTTACACTGGGGACACTACTGAGCTACAAAATTCAGAATTCTTCCCAAGTCTGAGGTTGGGCTTGCTTTACTTCCAACTTACACTGTCTGTCATATCAAACGACAACATTTCAAGGCTGACATACCTGGACATCTTTTTAAACTGCTTGGGAATAACAGGACTGCATTTGATCAGGACTGATCCAGCTGGTGATGTATTTTGACTGGGAACTGAATAAGATCACGTTGGGCAGTAGATACTTTAAGAGTGAAAGGTGTGTAAATCACCACAGGGAACCATTTTGTGTTATAAAAACAGGTTTCTTTTCCTAAGTTGAGGTAATTGGTAACTGTCTCTCATTTGAGTGTTACCTATACTAGTATAACTACTGATCATATTTCTATTCAGAAATGTTTTATGATGGTGTGTAACTTGCTAAATTAAAGTTGCATTTGCTCTTAGCTCTTGGTAGTTGTTCTTATGGGATAAAACAATTTTCCAGAGAAAGTATAAGCCAGTTATGTCAATGAGAGGAAAAAATGCTGGAGAACTTATTCAGGAAGCACGTACTGAAGTCAGAGCTCTTGTTGAGAAGAACAGATTTCAAACATATGTTAAATATACTTTAAATTACAGACTTAGATTCCTCTGTGTCTAACTTCAGATACCTTTAAGCCTTTTTTTCTTCTAAATTTTTCTCTCTTCAACTGTTACTGAATCAAACAAAATCTGCCCATGGTGTGAGAATTGCTAATTGGGCTTCCTAATTACCATAAAATTTGTCAGTGCTTTATAAAGCGTGTTGCTGTTGTGTGCTGTAGTGATAGTGTAATTAAAGCATATGCAAAGCATATAAATAGCCAACTCCTTTTGCGTGTACTATTCCTATCTGTGGACCAGCTCTTGGCTTCAAGGACAGGGTCATTGTGGTGTTAATGGGCAGTACAAAGGCATGAGGAGCAGAAGGGAGGGAATGCTGAATGCCTAGTTCTTTATGCACCGTTCCTGCCAGTGAAAGCGGCTATGGTAATGCAGCCTGGTACTGGGCTCTGCTTTTGGAGCAGTTCCTTAGCTTTAGCGGGAGCAAATCTTTCTTCACACAGGAAGGGTATGAAAGAAAGTGTCTCAGAGCTGATTTTATTTGCTGCTAAAACGAAGTTAAAGAGCAGAACTCTGCAACTAATTAAATTTATCTTAGCTTCTTACCCTAGCTGCAACATCTTACATTTTTCATGACTCAGACTGCATGGGAAAGGTGGTATGCAAAGATGTATTTTTTTTTTTAAAAAGAGCACTGTCAATAGGCAATATTTTAGGGTTTTTATTTTTATGGTCAAATATGTTTTGCACTGTATGTGGTATGTTATTTTGAGAAATATTGAAGACCTGTGTTGTCCATTGACTTTGTTACTGTCCTGAAGATACGTCTTTGACAATGGCTGAGCCTGGAAAATAACAGATTATGAATTTTATAAACTCCTTTCTCAGAAATTGCACTTAAAATCTGTGATTTTCTTCTAGTGTGACATTAATGCTGTTTGTGGCACAGCAGGACCGTCAAGAGAATTTGAAAATTAGAGGATATGAATCATCATAAAAACAGTGGTAATGTTATTTTCCATGATGTAACTGTGGATCAGGTCTTGCTTTATTACTGAGAACAGAAATTCAATGGGTTGGGAAGGAAGTTCCCTGATACTCCTTGATGCTTTCTTTGATACCACAAGACATTTAGCTGTTTAAATCTATGTAATTATTTTGGAGTAATTTAGTAATTGAGAGTAATGGCACAGAAACCTGAAAAAAAGACCTCTTTGCACAAGATAGTTTCTTATTGCAACATATTGCAAAACATTTCCAGAGAGGATGGACGTGGCCAGAAAAGATGTTCCTGTTCATTTCTCTCAGATTGCTGAAGAGGGAGTCATTAGGCCCACTAATTAATTGTCAGGTTTAATGAAATATTCTGAACCTAGAATTCGAAGGCACTTCAAACCTCTAGCAATATACAAAGCCTCTGATTTTGCCTTATATTTCATCAAACAGTTATTAATTTGCTCTAATATTTCAACTTCCCTGCATCCCTGCCATATTGGGTTGAAACGCTATGTGCTTTGCTTTGGATCTGAGGATTCAAGTATGGTAAACTTCAGTGAAGAAAGTAAATTAATTTTTTGGCTCTCTATGAAGTAGTGAAATAATTTTGGTGGCTAACAAAAATATTATTTAGCACTGCTTTTCACTGCATAGTCCTGAATATTTTTGATAAAATATTTCTGGTGGTAACTAGAAGGATGAAGTCTATAATGTTTTTGATATGACCAATGGGGAATGCTGTGGACGCTCTTCCTAATTAATGGGACAGCCTTTTTCTTTTACCACTTCGGTGGTTTGAAGGCAATGTTTTTGTTCTACAGAAAAGGCTCAGAGAACTTTTGTTACTAAGTAAATGTCCCAATACCCTCTTGTCACATGCCACAGGCTTTTGCCTGAAAGGAAGAAGGGAAAGCATTAGTAAAAGTCCAGAATCCTGGTGTATGGGAAAGGGACCTATTTCAATATGTGTTGTGTTGCAATGAATGATCCATGCTGTAAGACTTCTGTGCAGGTGGCACACCTGTGGGCAACCAAAGAGGACTTGAGCTGTGATATACATTTAAATCTTCTTTTGCTGTTGAGTGGAGGATTAATGCCCCTGGCACCACTATGTGTAGCACTCCTGCTTGACCCATGGGTCTCCTCACCC
The DNA here is from genome assembly GCF_000687285.1 of Phaethon lepturus. Classification (NCBI taxonomy): domain Eukaryota; kingdom Metazoa; phylum Chordata; class Aves; order Phaethontiformes; family Phaethontidae; genus Phaethon; species Phaethon lepturus. Next base: position 74,372 of record NW_010521297.1, on the reverse strand, counting down.
CATGCCAAGTCCTTGGGTGTGTGGAGGCTTCCAGTTTTGGTCTCTTTAGGTTGTCTGTAATTCACCTGGACTTCCAATACTCCTGCATGGTACCCTGGAGCATTGGTTCTCTGCACTCTGGATCAGTGCTGCACCTCCAACCTTTCCAGGTGCTCTAGGGGAACTCTGATACGTGTTCATTGCTCAGGAATGTGTGGCGTCTGAAGGAAACAGCTGAAGAAGGTTGCCAAGCTTTCTTAAGTATGCATTTTTTTCTTTTAGGCAGCACTAGTGATCATAAACTTCCTCTATGTCTTATCCCAGTTCTCTGATCATAGAATATCTCAAGTTGGAAGAGACCCATCAGGATCATAGAGTCCAACTCTCTGCTCCTTGCAGGACTACTGCGAGTAAAACTAAATCATGTAACAAGGACCATCATGCAGATGCTCCTTGAACTGTGACAGGCAAAAGGAGCCTAAGATTGTTCCTTTCATCCTTTTTCTCAAAGACATAGCTTCTTATCTGGACCAGAGACCATCTGACCTTTGGAGTGAGCTTCCTTCAGCATGACCAGCGGTCCAGAAGGCAGCCATCCTCAGCAAATGATGCTTCTTCTTCCTGTGTCCGCCCCCCCCCCCCCCCCGTTTTGTCTCTCCCGTGTGTTCAGCGGTCCAGCAGGCAGCCATCCTCAGCAAATGATGCTTCTTCTTCCTGTGTCCTCCCCCCCCCCGCCGCCGTTCTGCTCTCTGAGTTGAGCTCTGCTTCTGTGATTATGCTTTAGATTTAAAAAGACAACTGTTTCTTCCTTTATTGGCTTTCAATATTCCTTCTCAAGACAGAAATTGTTTTACTGCCTTGTAGTTAATTCTTAGTTCTCCAAGAGCTTGACTTATTAATGAGAGACTGTTTTGTACTCTGTCTCAACTGCAGGTTTTTTTTTAATTTTCAGATCACTCTGTGTCGTTCTTTTGCCATGTTATACCAGAGTTCTTAATCCAAAAAGATTTCTTGATAAAAAGTTATCTTAAGACTTGTATGTCTCTGCAAAGTCCTCCCTTTCTGATGCTATGGGATATTTTAGTGACAATTCATTGAGTTTAGAATGAAAAAGCTTTTAGCCAGCTCTTTGCTAGAGGACAAGTGTTTTGCAAGTACTACAGCTGATGTTTTATATGGTTGTGGATCCTTCCTTGTGTATGGCCAGTGTCAGAAATTCATTAGTAACTGTATAGTTAGATACCATCTAACATCTGAGTCATGCCTGTCTTACTCCAATTAGAGCCTGTTATTATATAAAGTTGTACCAGTATAGACCTGCAGTGATGGACTAGTATACTCTTAGATAATCCTTTCCAGTATGAGGCTATTTGCAACAGGAAAAAGATTTAGTTTTGTTTTAGAAGTACAATTTTGTGCACTGCTTGGATTCTGAAAATGTTTGTACTCATTGGTCTTGTCTTAAGCCACATTGCTACTGAGAAAGGAAAGCCTGACCCTGGTTTGTATGCAGTATTTTAAGAGAAAACCTCCACTGCTGGGGAAAGGAAGGAAAATAAAATGTATCTTCCCTAGTTTTTGGTGCAATGCTTGTTACTGTTTTATGGAAGGAATGGAAACTCTGGATGTTTGTTTTCGACTTTGATGGATTACACACCTTAGAAGTGGTAAGTGTACTTTTCTTGTTGAGCAAAGTCAGACAAATCTTGCGTAATCCAGCTGTGGCTAATGAAGATACTGGACACGTGGATGGTGTATTCAGGCCCCTGGATCTGAAACGAGTTCAGGCCTTGTGGTCAGGGCAGGAGATGCACCGAGCTCATGGCTGCTCTCTGGCTCATGCTGGAAGCATGCTGTGTTGGGTAGCATTGTGGCAGTCGGCACCAAAAGCCAGCAGTGCTCAGGGACAGCGCCTTGGGATTTCAAAAACTTTCCCTAATGTCTGGAGCTGGGGTTTGGTTTAAGGCCTAGCAGTGCTTTGGGGGCTGTATTTGGTCTCCTGAGCTTTCTGTTGATCTCTGCCCTGCATGCCCCTGTGCCCACAGGTGGTAGTACTGCACAGGCAGGGCAACCATGGGAGTACTGGGTGAGTTTTATTAAGGTCCTTTGCAAACTGAAGTTAGAGTTTTGACTTTATACCAATGCATATGTTGGCTGTTTTGTTCTCTTCCTTTTAAAGGTAACCGTGTTTCATTTCGTTCTCAGACCATGTGCAACATGTCAATATTGAATGCCCTTTTCATCCTTTTTCCCAGGTAATAATACTGACTTAGTAGAGGATTGCTAATGTGATGTTAATATTGCGATCCGATGCAGTGGGCAGTATAAGTCATCCAGTTGTTACACCTGGCCCAGACAGGTTTGTGCATGAATGTGTGGGTAATATATCTGCAATTTATTAGTTAAGGTTGTTTTTTTTTCAGTGACTGCTTATTATTTTCTCTGGTATTGATGATTTTCTATGAAATACTGACACTCATTTGCCACCTAGTTTTCCAAAGTATTTTCCATTTTCATTCAGGGCTTGCCAAAGCATTGGCATTTTTGCATCATACATGGGGTATAGTGAAATTGGAGTATTTCTCAAAAACAATGATTATTTGTTTTCCATGTCCTATAGCCGTGGCTTCAAAAGGAATAACTTTTTTTTTTTTTTTTTTTTTTTAGTATTTTTCCTACTACTTCACACTATAACCTTCATAAAAGCAAACTGTGAATTTCTGTTTTGGTTTCAGTGTAATATGTTGAAATGGATATGTCAGCAGCAGCATTTTCTTCCTAGATTTGTAGTTCAGTAGTTTTCCATAGAAATAGCATATTCCTGAGTTAATGGAAAATTCATGCTGGGATACTTCATATTGGCTAGCTTTGCATGTCACCTCTGATGTTTCTGTTGGCTGGCAAACATGGCTGGTATTTTATATTTATCAATTCTTTTGACTCTTTCTCTACAAAGCACTAAAGCTAATAGCCTGCAGGTGGAAGACTTCAAATATTAAAAGGAAAAGATGGCTGATTACATTGAAAGCAGGCAAGCCTCCAGTCACACTGCTGAAGTCTTGTTTTTATATCAATTGTGATATCGAATTTGTTTGATGACTTTGAGAAATATTTTTATAAGTTTGAGAAGGCTGATATATAGTTCATTTACTCTTTTAATGTGAGCACAAATGAACAAATGTGTTTTTTTATCTTGACAGTTCTGTGAAGCAAAAAATACATGATATAATCTTGTTGGGCTTTAGATTCAGCATGAAAAAAGCTATCTGTCTTTCACAGGAAGCTCTGAGAAGTCTGCTGCTTACATTTCCAACTGTGTTGCTCTAGAAACTATACAAAACTGGTAACAGGAAAGAATATCCTGACTAAAATTCAGACCATAGGTTTATTTTTGCTGTCTTATGACTATGTATTTTTCCTTCACCAAAAAAATCTAAGAACAAGTTTTAGCTAAGCCCTTACAATTGTCAGCTTTCGTCCTTTACCATTTGCAGATTAAAAATGTAATTTAGTGAGGCAGACACAGAATCTCATTAAAACTGCATGCAGCACATGTTTTCTCATGGATAAATCTCTTTCCAGCAAAATCCTTGATGTGCCAAAATACTGCTTTTTTTTTTTTTCCATGTTGCCCCCTTAAGAAAATCAAATCAATGACTCCTTCACCATCTGCCCTGAAGAGAAGCACCTTGATAGAGGTTTTCAGGGCAGTAGCCAGAATGCCCTTCTCCTCCCTAGTTGTATTTTGAATTCTGTGTGTTGTATTTCTTCTTAATTTTTTGAGGCAGAAAGTTAAGTATTTTTTTTTTTCAAAATCACAATTTTGTGTAAAAAGTACTTCCATTTTGTCATTTGTTCAATAACTGTGTCCCTTCATAGTCCATAGATTCCTGAGGGAATTATTTCTGTCATGGTTTCTTGTTTTTCTTGTGTGTTTTATTTTAAGAGATTTGTTCAGAAGAGCAAGGATTGCCCTGAAAGGTGGTAACAGGGTTTTAAGTAAGCTGTACATAATTAAAACGGTAAATTGGAAAATTTTCTGGAATGTTGTTTTTTGAGAATATTTTAAGCCCTCAGTCTGGTCATGTCTGAGCACCTAGAAAGACCAGAGAAGATTTTATGAGACTTGTAAAAGTGTAATATGGCTATACTGGGAAAGCAGATGGTGCAAGTACAGTGTGGGTGGACTCCTGGATAATATCCATCTAAAGCATACAGTCTCAGGTGTCACGAAACCCTAGAGAAAATACAGTGTAATTTTGCAGTGATGCTGATACATATCTTTGAGCTGCCAGGTAGGAGGTAAATTTACATCTTGCTCCTGCCAAGGCTGTGATGTAGTCAAGGAAAGGTTTCATGAGCCAGAGGTGCAGCAAGCGTACGGACTCTCTGAGCATATGAGTTTCACAATGGGAGGAGGCACCCTTGTCCTGCAGTTTAGTATGTGATGGACAGCTTGTTTAGTCTCCCTTCAGTGGAGCTGAAAGGTGTGTGGGGGTGGTGGTGGTAATGAAAATATTATGAAGTGGTCACTAAGAAAATAGCGGTTTCTTACAAATGTTACATCAACATCCCACTTTATTCTCTCTCTTTGAAATAGGTTCATCTGTCCATTTCATTCTTTTTTGAACACAGTTGCTCAGATTGATGCCAAAAAAAGCTTCCTTTTCAAATACACTTTAAAAGCAGTAAAACATTTATTTTATTATGTATTTATGGCATGCATCAGTGGCTTGATTTGCATGGGATTTTTGTTGTAAAGATTTCTGTTCTATATGTCTACTTGTCTATTGCAGTCTGGTAGCTGAAATTGCTGTATAATGTAGGCAAAAGGACAGTTTTGGGTTAGCTAACTCAAGTTAGCTGAACTAACATCAGTGTGGCTGTAGAGACCCATGTAAGTTATAAAAATCAAGTTAGGAGCTTCTTAAAGAGAGAAAGGAGTCCATGCTGAGCTCTGGCCTCACTATGGCAAAGAAAGAAGTGCCTGTAGTTGAACTAACTAGTTTAAAATTAACTTGGCTTTGTCTACGCACTGTATTGTAATTGCAGCAGTGACTACAGCAGATGTGGTTGCAGGTTCCCAGGAAAGTTATGCTGGAAATACTTGAAAATAAAATACAGATCTTTATGTTTAGTTTTTGTACTTTTCTGCATAAGTTGACTTTTTGTGTCAGGCTACAAATACTTTCATATTGAGTGAAAAGCCAAACATGTACCAGTAACATAATTTACTTTATGCTCCTTTATTGCCTGTTCATCAGACTGAGATATTCATGCTTATCTTAAAGTGAATACTTCTAGCTATACAATATCCACAGCTATATAAATACATTTTTATGGGAAGCCTGTCGTTTTTGCCTAATTTTTGGATAGACATTTGAGATCGCATTCGGTGCCTATGCTGTTTTTTATCATCTAGAATGCTACTGGAATACCCCTTACATCCAGCTTACCTACCTGGTTAACACAGGCACCTGAGCTGGTTGCTGACTGTTACATGGGGCTCTTTTCCCTCTCTGCTTGAAATGAGGATGTTCAGGAAAATTTTAATTTCTCACGAGGAGATGCCTTTTTTTGTTGCTCGATAACCAGATGATCCAAAATTCAACTAAAGCTTGCTTTTGACTGCAGGAGAGATTTGGGCTCCTTATACTGTCTCCCTTTCATGTTGTGACATAGAGCATAAGGATAGTTTTATCTGTCTGTGTCTACCTTGGACTTCTTGTTTTGTGTGTTCTTTATGTTGTTAAATCTTGATAGTCAGGACAAAAACTTTTTGGCAGAGAGACACTTTCACATGTTCTTGTTGACAAGGAGGGAATGGTGTCATTAAGGGCTGAGGCAATTCCATTGTCTTTTTTGCATAGTTTGAGAGATGACATTTCTGAACATTGATCAGTTCTGGTATTTGTTGCACTATCATTCCATATGGTAAATTTCAGTATTTAGACATAGATGCATGCCTTCCATGTATTCCCAGCTTTTACTTCTGTATGTTAAGGTGGAGATAATGTTTCAGCTTTCAGTCAAGCCTTAAATACTAGTTTAATTGCTCAAGCTGTATTTTACTGTAACATCTTTTCTAATACTCTTAACATTATTGTGGCTAGCTGAAGTTCAAATTCCATTAAGATCGGCTGCAAGTTTACACCTCAGGCACTCTTTTAACCCCTCAAGAAATAAGTATATCAATTTACACTGTAAGCATGATCTTGACATCCAAAAGCTGTGCAGCCTTCTCTTTTTTTCCATTATCTTCGGAGTTACAGAAAATGGTGCAGAATGAGACCCTTGGGTAGATAATTGTCCTGTTAAAACACATGCATAAATGCCGTTAATACTAATGAACCACATAAGTAGGTATTAAGGGGCAAACAGTGCATGTATTTTACTACTGGGATCAATGTCTTATTCTGCCTGACCATTGCATATCAGGGAGGATCAAGGTATATTGGTGAGGGAGAAAGGATAGTTTACTACTTCTATTGGCTGTATTTTGAACCAATTGGAAAATGCAGGAAATAAAAATTGGAGAGACAAGGCTTTGAGGGATTATATTTTCTGGTTCCCAGAGACTGAGCTCCACTTGGTGTGTGTTTCTGCTAGGAGACGGTCACTAGTATGAGAAACATAAAGGACAAAAGGAAAAAAACCTGCATATGCCTATTTTTAGGCAATTTCCTATCTAGATTGATGTAATATTTTGTCTAGTTTTCTCAAGAACTAAAAATAATCTCACCATGACATGGTTCTCCCCCAGCAAAGATTCTTTCTTTCTGAACTGTTCCAAGCTCAAGGAGTTTATAACCTGCTGAAAGTTTCTAATGTGATATCTAAAACTAAGGTGATAAAACAGGTTCTCATAAAAAAAATAGACATGTAATATCACAGTTGGGCAATAAAGTCTGATACAGGTTTCTCCAGACATGCTGCTGTCAATTGTAGACTGTTAAATCAAACTTGATACCAGAAGATGCCACATATATCTCCCCAAAGTCACTAAATTAATAAGAATTATCTCAGTATCTCGCCACAGACTCAGGAAACAAGTGCCCTCACTGAGACAGGCTGATGAGTGATAATAATTTACCCATGGACAGTATTCTCTGAATTTCTGCCAATTCAATTTCAAGAACTGTTTAGTATTTGCTATCAATTATTGTCTTTCTGTCTTGCTTAGAAAGGAAATACAGATGCAATCTTAATTTGGCTTATGGATTGCCCAAGACAAGCAATGAAAATTATATCTTGGCTTGCAAATAAATAAATAAAAAATAATGGGAGGCTGATGCCACTGAGAGCGTCAACACTTTCAAATGAGCCTGTATAAAGGATTCCATAAACCCACGGTTAGTTATGGGCTGCTTTGCAGAAGTGTTGAGATATCACCGGTTGGGGTAAGAGCTGCCAGTGCACCATCACTCCAAACATCTGCCCAGCTGGGTTACATGCCTGCATGTACATCTCCTTCCCTGAGTCAGGACTCCTAAAACAGAGTGATTTTAGCCCTGCAGTCTGCCTGTCTTTGAAAGCTTAATTCTCCACGTATTCAATGCAATGAATCTTTTCCACGATGGAAAGGCGGGGGGGAGTTACTTTAGAAGAGCAGTCACAAAAAAACCCAAAACCCTAATTGAGAAAGATTGTTCATCTAATGCTCCATTATAAGGAATGCCAAGTGCTTTAGTGAGGACTGTTGATTGAGGGAGGTTAACATAGGCTAACACTTGCAGTTCTCCGGTGGCAAGACAGACGTGAGATAAGAACTTCACCCAATTTCCAAAAGGTAGTATTAAACAGTTGGCAAAGATTTATTTGTTTAGCTTAAAACCATTATGTTCCTAAGATTAATGAATTAAAGGAGAGGACTGGAAAAAACAATTGCTGCCTCAGAAATCTTATCTCTGGGCAAAATGAAATACCAGTTTGCACTGATTTTTTTTTTCAATATAGTATTTCCATTCTTTTCTTCTTTGCAATATTCTAGATTACTTGCCCTTTCACTTGACAACTGAATTTTGTTGCAGATTATACCCTTACCTATGTGACAGGCATAGTGTTCTTAAAAACTTGCTGCCCTCAGCTCCTTTGAATAACTATGAGGAGTAGTTTGACAACAAACTGTTAAAAATGTTAAGCTTTTCACAGAAATATAAAATGCAGTGTACTTATTAGCTATTCCATAAAAACAACATGAAAAATTTGTGGGATTCTGTTCTTTAAAGATTTCGGGGTTAGACATCACCATATGAAGGTATTTGTTTATTTATTTTTCCATAATATTAAATGTGGTAATAAAGAAAAAGATCCAAAGAATCAAGAAAAAGAAAAAAGCATTAAAATATTGTAGTATATTTCAATATTTTGTGTGGAATGTAATAAGCCTATTAATAACAAAGCATTAATCTAAAAGAAATTAACAGCTCTGAGTAAAACAAATAAAAAGCCGCCAAACTTCATTAGTTCATCTTCCAACTTTGCGTAACAAGCTGGATGCCAGCTGAGACCATAAAGAATTTTTCTTTCTTAAGTTTTCTGGGAAAACCTTTGGTTTTTAAATATCTGGCCTCTCAGGAAGGAGGCCAATCATTACTGCCGGCTAGCCTTTTGCACAGAGATTCCTATAGCGAGCAAGGTCAGATTCAACTTTTTCATAGGAAGTCCAGATAAATCATTGAGATGGGAAAAAAATCCTCAACACAACATTGTCATAAATTCAGAGTACAGAATATATTGTGTGTATTAATTTTTTTTTTAGTGGTCACTCCACTGATTATTTTCTTGATCTGAAAATGAGGCAGATAGAATTACAGGTTCATGACATACCTCTTTTCTGTTCTCCTTTCCTCAACCTGTTTCTCAGTACTGCCTTGGGTTACTGGCGGGGGTTTTTTATATGCTAAGTTCACTGTAAATCTCACTCTTTCTTGAGCTGAGACAGATATAAGTTGGCTGAGTTACAATTAATGAGCCATAAAATTAACAAGCTATAAATTCCTTCTTTAGTATTTGGGATGCAATAACAAAACAATTTATCTAAGGGCTTTAAAATATATATGTAATAAATATAAGGAAAAACCTATACCTCTACATACGTTGTCCTGGCTTGTCCTTAGACAGTATGTGATTTCTAGTTTTGGTAAAACTTATTTCTAAAATGACATCAAGGCATGAGTGGATGATACTGAGTAACACAAGTGCTGGAACTGAACAATGAATAATTCACCTTGAGATAGTTTCCTTTGTCATTTTGTGATCTTTTTCTATTGCTTTTTGAACACTTTGATGTCTTGTGAAGTGTATTTCTCACATAAATACAGCAGTCTGTGCAGGAGACTAATGGAAAAACCAAGAGTGGCAGTGATGAGATGGAAGAGTCTTTTCCATGGAGGTAGTAAGACCTAACTGTCCTAGGAAGTTAGAGCTGTAGGTGGTACCTTTGCACAAAGAACACATGGAAAACAAACTGTTCATCAAAAAATGTTTCTATAATTGGTATAAACATATTGCATTTCTTCACCAACATGTCTGCATGTACATAAAAATGAAATTGATTGAGGCCCAGAATGTGAATATGTAAAGGTCAAATTCAGAAAATTTAAATTCCCAGAAACTGCAAGGAAGAAGAGATTTCTCAAGGAGTTTAGCAAGGCTAGGTTTGATTAGTAGAGAGATTTGTTTTAAAGTGTGTTTATTGTTTTGCCTCTTGGTAGAATTTCAGTGAGTCTGTAATTGTATGACAGTCAGCATTCTGGCTTCCACTGAAAGCATGAAAAATTTACTTTCTTCAAGGTACTGGTAACGGAGAATGATAGGCTTGTTGAAATGTTTTCACATTTTAAATACAGTACTGGTTTTTTTTCTTTACAAAAGAAAGTGATTTATTTCTAGTATTACATTTTATGGTCTCTGTTACAAATATGACCATTAACAAGCTCTTGCATCAGGGGTGTGTGCAAGACTATCACCAGGTATCAGTGAAAAATAAGCAAAGGCTTATTGTGTTAGGTCAGGCAGAGAGATTAATGACTCCAGGACAGCTGCAGAGGTCTCAAGATGTCAATACTTTTCTTTTTTTAAACAATGACAATAGGAAAAAAAACAACAAACACAACACCAAACCATAAAAGACAATACTGCTGCATTTCAAATGCTTGTTTGTCTGTTTAAAAGGAAAAACATTGTGATAATGCTTGAAAATGTGGAAAACCACCATCTACATAATTCTGGATATAGATTTAGACATTTGTGGTCCTCTGGGAGTTCCAGTATTAGTTTTGCTTTATTATTAAGGTTGGCATAAACCTTAGCATCTGAGCTATGTGACAACAGGATGTCCTTCATCAGTTGGTATGTGTCCCTATTGTTTAGAAAATCTGAGATTTGTTTGCCACTCATCATGAGCGTTGATGTATCATAGAGATGACCCTGCTATTCTCCCTATATGGTTTATCTCCACTGATCAGCACCACAATGTTTTCGCATGATGTTATCTAATACAGTTAGATAGAAAAATGTTGCCTTGTGCCTGGAGAATTTTCTAAGATTTGACGTACCAAAAAGGCATTGGTGATCTCTTGAGATCTTCTTTTCTTCAGTATGCATGAAGTCCATTAAAATGATCCTTTTTTACTGAGAACATGATGGCCTGCCAGATGTTGTCAATTGTGAGGTATGTTTCCTTTGTTTTATTACATTTTTGTTTCTGTTTTGTAAGAGCTGATTAGTCCCAAAAGCCTAAAGAAGAGAACAGCACATGTTGCATTAAGGAAAATTTTGCCATGCTTCAGAGTGGGCACTGAAGTGCTTTGAACTCTTCCAGAGGTGAGCTGGGCAGTGAAATGACTGATACACCGAGCCCTTGACCTTTCTGATGGGAATACTGGTGGTGCTGATGTTTATCCTGCAAATAGGGGTTTGGTGCTGGTAATGTGAGTGTTTGCTCTCAGGATGAGTTAGGGCTCTGGTGTGCATGGTAACAGATTCTAGAAGGTGATTTCTTTAAATGTTTTCCAAAGCACTGCTGTAAAGAGTGACATAGGTATTTAGGAGCTAATATCTCAATGATAGATCAATAGATCTGAACATCTGTCTCACTTATGAGCTACTAAAATTTTATACCAAGCTGCTGTGAAGCTTTTTGATCCTAAAGGTACTCATCACTTGCATCATTTTCTATCATGATAGCTTTTAATGAAAAGTTAGGGAATAACTAAGCAGGGCAGAACTCCGAAGTTCTGCTTCATCGGTGGAGTTAAAAATAGAAACATCAAAAAGCGGGGAGAATATATGTAAGTAACCATATAAATGTACCTCTGTGTATGTGTGTGTGTATATAGATAAAGGAACCTTTTTTTTTTTTTTCCTGTTTTTCTGTTCAATAGGATGCCAAAGATACTGTGATGAAGTTCCAGAACAGTAACGTAATTTTGGTTGTTTCCCTGCAGACTGTTAGGAACTTACATTCTGTTCTTCATTTGGCATCCTGCTTTTAGTGATTTTATTTCACGTTATTGAAAGACTTGCTTTATATTAGTGTCTGTTTGAATGTCATCTTTGTTCCTTTTCAAAAGTGTATATTCTACTGTATACATATTTCCTCAGATATGAGGTATGTTAAGTATTGCTGAAAACCAAGCTGTACAGTGTCAACAACAAAATGTTCCTGAGAGTTTACCAGATTTTGGAACAATAGTAGTTTGATTGACCTTGTTGATAAATTATTTGCTACATAATAGAAGATTTTAGTTTTAATTAGTGCCTTTAAAAAACAAATAGAGGAATTTAATCAATGCTTCATAGTAATAAAGTTTTGACTGTAAAAAAGGCAAAAAATACCCCTGAAGTAATTTTTTTTTTTGCCTTTTATTGAATTTGTAGTAATAGCGATTGTCCAGATGAGATACTGATCAGAGTACAGGGACTTCAATCTTGCAACCAAATGTACTGCTGAAAAAAAATTTTTTTTTCAAGAAGTTTTAGAAAGCATTGAAATTCTTGGGAATCAATTAACCTGAATGTTGAATGTGTGTAAAGTAATGAAACATTTGCAATATTCATATTAATGAAACACAAATTTCACATTAGATTTTGCATCTGTTACTTTGACAAAGCAGCTGCTGCTTCGACCGTCATTGGTCACTCTGAAGCATGGCAAAACTTTCCTTAATGCAGCATGTGATGTTCTCTTTAGGCATTTGGGACTAATCGGCTCTTAAAAACAGAAACAAAAATGTAATAATGTAAAGGAAATATACGCTACTGTTCTGTTATGACAGTTCATAATGCCTCAGCCAGGTACTCACTTTAAAGCCAAAAGAATAAAATGGAAGTACAATATTGTTTTCTTCTCTCTGAATTGCTCCCTGTTTACTTCTCTCAATATGTCAGGCTATTTTTCTGTTATATCAGCTGTCATTTGCTTTGAGGTGCGTGATGAAAGAAGAACTGAATTCTGGAAATGCTTTCTGCTGCAGCTTGCCCATTATGTTTCAAGCCATACTTTAGGTACAATTGAATGAACAGTTTGGGGTAAGAAATAATTATGTTAGTTTAAAACTTTACCTTTTTTTTTTTTTTCAAAATGCACAAGTATTACAGTATCAGTTTCTGTCAGCCTGCTCCACAAAGACACTGCCTGTATCTCTGGATTTCTTGCTCACACAGAACTGTGCATTCCTGAAACGTGTTCTGTGGATGCCAAAAAAGAAATTGGAAATGTGTTTCTGACCTAGAGATGTTGGGCAGTGAGGAGGTGATAAAAATGGATGCCTGGCTTTCATGCTGTTATTACCATTCTTAGCTCCTACTAAGGAGACTTCAGAATGGAAAGCATTATTTTAGTTTGTCGTAGCTCTTTTGAATAGTGACAGGCTTTTGAGAAGAGCAGAAGTGTAAGTGTACCAAGGGGGAACCGAACAGAAAAAACATTTAATACTTTGAATTGGATAAAGCTCACCTTCCCACAGGTTTTTGCACAGATGGTCTTGGGGCAGTGCCAGGAACCTACAGGTGCAGAAGGCCTTCCCTTATTCCTCATTCCCTTCAAGCAGCTCTCAAACTCGCAACTCCTTGAACCCTGGAAGTATGTTGCTTTTTGCTTCTTGACAGATGATTTATAAAGGTTTTGCCAGCCAACTAGAAAGCCTGTTGCTTGAAATTCGTTAAAACACTGTGTCTTACCTGGTAAGATACAGTCAGATGAAGAAAAAAATGCATGTTATAGCAAGTCTGATAGTTGTTGGTTTGCCCTATAGAAGAAGGTGAAGTAGCTCTGTGATGTTGCTATAGTAGCTGAGGTTCTTCTTGAGTGTCATCCTGAGAGTTACAAGGCCCATGAAGGTAACTCCAAAGACAGGCAGTGATTAATGCTGCTATATTCGTAGACTGAGACCTGAAAGAAATCTCAGGAGGTCATCTAATCCATACTTTTGCCCAAAGGCAAGGTAAACTCCACTTAAAACATTCTTTACAGACATTTGTCTAACCTGATCTCTCTACCAGAGATGAAGATTGAGCAACATCCCTGGTCGATTTACTCCAGCACTTAACTAATTTGTCTTTCTCTTCTTTATCTTCAACTACACAGTGCTTTTTGTCATCTGTCATAGTTCCTTAGCTTTTGTGATATGCTTATTTGTGAGGCTTGAACTGAAGGTAAAATAGGGTGATTCAGACCTCCTAGATTAGTTTAAAAAATGAAAATGAAGATCAAAAGAAAAGATACATTTCTTTTGCTTAAAGTTAACCAAACGAGTGCTGCTTGACTGAGGGAATGGGTTAAATAGAACCACTTGGCTTCCAACTATATTTCACCAAAAGAAATACGAGCAAATTCTGCTTCTGAAGCACATTGTGCTGAATAATTTAGGGACTCTGGGACTGTTTATTGTACATAAAGGTATCACAGGGGATAATATATCATTAGTTTGCACAGAGGCTTTATGTAATTTGGAATAGAATATATACTGTATCCTAGCAGAAAATAACGTATGCTTGATGAAAATTATCTGTCTGAGAATTAGTGGCTTTGTCAAAATAACAGATCAAAAATCTAATGTGAAATTTGTGTTTTAATAAAATTAATGAAGCCCATCACTAGGAGTTGAGACAGTAGTTTATGATGCTCTGACAGTCTAGTGGCCATAAATTAGCATGATCAATTTCCCAGGGAACATCTAGACAGGGAAAACATGTCTGCATTGCAGCATCTGGTAGCCTGGAGTATGCTGGGCACGTTAGAGCCAAGGGGACAGCAGTTCTGCTCTAGTTATGTGGGATACATCTGTTGTATGCAAAGAACTGGATCACTTTGGGTGCCTGAACACAGTGTCTGTTGGCCTGCAGGTGGTTCGAGGCCATGCGGGACTCAGTGACAGATCATACCACCCTCGTCACATCCCACCAGGGTGGTGTGTCGAGCACAGCTTGCTGTAACATTAAGTGGCTTCAGAGCATGTTGCTTCTGGTTTTGCTCTTTAAAAAAATATTCAGTTTAAAATATTTATAACTGTTGATAAGCAAATAATTTTTATATGTTTCTCAGTGCTTGTTGCTTATTAAGAGTGTTATTGCTAAGGTTTTTATTAGTGCCTGGGAAGATGAGTCAAGGTTTTCCATGAGGGCAGATCAAGACACATGTGATTCATCCATTTGGTGTGAAATATTAAATGAAAATGCCTACAATGCACCAGGCAGGAAGAATATCTCATTTATTTAATTCACTGGGAATAATTCATTAACCAACACTTCTGATTTGTGTCAGTCAAAACTAAACTTGCATCTTGAGTTGGTTCTCACTTTATGGCCCTTCTATTTCATTTGTGAATGTAAGCTGGATTTGACCTTGAAAGAGCTTTATGTACACTGTTCTATTTGATGCAACTGAGTGCCATTAGTATTCTAATGAATACCGTGACTTGTAAAATGATGTTGATCCTGAAAGTTATTGCAAGTGGTAAGAATATTAAATTCAGTGCCACTGAAATACCTGAGTTCTGGTGCCAATTTTAAATCTCTGATGCCTTTAATGGTGAATATTGGAAACTAAAACTGGGCGCATCTATATAGATACTTATTTTTGTGATGGTCCTTTCTTTGCCCATGTAATGAACTGACAGGAGGCAACGCAATTGCACTGTTAAACTGCTGTTATTACTTCTTTCTATGTCACACTACTCTAAATAAAAGACTTTTAGCTAGCTCAGATGACAAACTATAATCTAGGATTTCTCTGCAAAATACTGTATAAATGTCTTTAGTAGCCTGCTGAGGGAGGGCATTGACTGCTTTGTAGTATCTCTGTTGAATGGCACTGGGCTTTTCATTTTGTCTGACAAAGTTGCTGTGAATAAGCGCTCGCGCATCTTTGCCTCATCCTCCAGAAGAGTATCTGCTTGTTTCACTGGTGTGGTAAGACTAGGACAGGAGCTCAGTGTGTGACGTCCCTCCCCTCAAGTGATGAACAGATTTACTGAACATGGTCGCATGTGAGGATGCATTCAGAAGGCAGGAGTGGCACCTGAGCTCCTGAACTGCTCTTTCCTGTTGGCTGGCATTAGGTCTCAAGTGAGACGTAGTTGGTGCTAGGATGTTTGAATCATTTCAGGTCATCTCCAGCCAGAGGTGGACTTGGATGATTTTCTGTTCAGCAATGTATATTTTAGTCTGATTTTTAATGTGCCTTGTTAATAGAACAATATACTGACTAAAAAGTGCAGTTTTATGCAGATTGCATTTGGTGAAAACTTCAGTCTCTAACCTCCCAAGTAATTTTTCTTTTCTAAGTTCATTGAGACATTTCTATGTTTATATTTGGGGAATGTGATTCACGTGGGCAGTTGGGTGTCATTAAACTAAGAGGTGAATCCAGAGTCCTAATCCTCCTTTGTGTTGAGTTATGGTACAAACTGGAACAGGGGAGGTCAGGAGAGATTAACTCTCTGTAGCCCACAGTTTGGCGCAAACTGGACATGAACAGCCAAAGTTCGTATTCATGCTCCAGGACAGACAGATTGAGCTGTGATTCCCAGTACCGTTTCTGCATGAATTATGGGAATGGTAGGAGGTTGAGTGACTGAGAAAAGAAGGATAGGGAGAACATAAGCATCTCTTTTCTTACTTTTTCTTTGTAAGTAACTCTAGGAGACTATTTAGTATTTTTTTTCTTTTAAAAAATCTGCAAATGAAAACGTTTTATTTTGGATAAATACAGGTACTGTGTTGGTACTTTTCACTTCTTTATCAGTTTGTCACTGATGACTAACTGATGGAGTTCTGAACAAGCGTGTTTTTAGTTTAGTTGTAGAAACCCATTCAAGGGTTGCTCTTAGGCACTGTATAAATTAGCTGGGCACATTCTGATTTTGTGCATTAGCATTTGACAAAAATCAAACATTTTTAAAGAAAAAAATTCGATCCATTAAGAAGTATTACTGAAATATTTGAATCTAGCTGGAAAGAAGTATTCTAACTAGAGAAAATTACTCATTTAACATACTAGCTTCCAGATAAATTGGTACTCAGGTAGCATCAAGTCCTAATTTATTTCTGTTCCCCAGTCTCCTCTGCCCATCTGTCCTGTCTGTTTAGCCTCTATCATTGCAGATACGAATCTCTCCAAATATTGAACATGCCAGAATTTCTGCTTCTGTTTTAGAGTGAAAGCCTATGTGCACAACATCTGCAAATTAGAGCTGTCAATGGGAGAGAATTAATTAAAATGTAAATCTGTCTGTGGCTGATAGAACTATAAATCAAAGTATAAATCATATACTCATCTGAGGTAGCTGTATACCAAAAAAGGTTCATACAATTCTGTTAAGGAATTAAAACTTTTTTTTTTAAAGTAAAACTAGCTTTCATCACATCCAGAAAGGAAAATGGGTACAAAAATACTTCTTTTTAATTTTATGGTAATTCTAATTTTAATTTTATTTGAAGTTCTTATCAGTCAGTTCTGTAATTATTTCTAATTGTTCCAAACTCACAGAGGTTAAGTTATAAACTGTATGCCATAGAATATTCTAAAAACCAGCGTATAATCAAACTGCCAGAAGATCAAAATAGGCACATAAGACAACTGTCTGTTTCCCATATAATTTGCCGTAGTTTTATCATGATTTAATGCAGATAATTATTGCACACATACTTATGCAACCAGCTGATAATTTGCATACATAGAAATCCAGTTTAATGACTATATAAACAAAGGAAAAATGCAGATTGTGTTGTCCTGTTTGCATATGTTACTGTCTGTGTATCTGTTTCATAAAAATTGAGTCCTAGCTATCTGGGGTGCTAAGGCTAAAGAACAGTCACTGGGCTTGATTCCATGGCTAGAATTACCAGATGGCTTTTTATGGTCATGCATATCCCTGAGCATTAATTCAATGAAAAAGATAGTATAACATCTACAATTTTTTTGAATGAAATGCAAAATAAAGCAAGCATAGTTACCTCTGCCCTGGATTAATTAGATTTGCAAATTTTCAGAGGTCCTACAGCCTATTTTTGGATACAGATGGAAACAATGTCAAGCATGACAGTGTCTTTACAATGCGTAGTAAGAATAGGTCACTCACAAGATGTCTCATCTAAACAGTTTGGTTTGCAGGGTCTTTATTGCAAATTTTGCAAAAAAAAAAAAAAAAAGAATTTATGTGTCTATAAATACAGGAAAGATAAATTACCTTGGCTCTTATCGATGCTTTTTCTTCTAGTTTAATATTTCTGTTATCATAATTAATGCTTTCTGTGCTTACGGGAAACTTACCAAGATTCAGTCTTTTCCATTCTCTGTCTTCCCTTTTTCAAGTTCAATGAGAGACCCATTCCCCCCCTCCTCCATTTTCTTTCAGTGCTTCTTCCCACCCCACTTGAACAATTCAGGTTTTGTCAGCCTTCTTGACAACCATGAACTGAGATACTTCTACCCTTTTCAGTGTTTTATCAGGTTTTATTTCTCCTCACCCACAACAATACATTAACTTTTAATTTTTTTCAGGTGTAAGAGCAGTGCCATTTCTCCCTTTTTTACCTTGCCCTGAATCTGGTTTTGATCCCACAAGTCAAAAGGCTTTTTTTGCATACATGGTGGGTAGAACAAGGGGCTTTAGTGGGTTACTGACTTAGTGTCAGTGCACCCGAGAGCATCAGCACATCCCTGCCAGGCACTAACATTTTTTTTGTCCCCTTCAGTTCTCTATTAGATCAAATTGTTAGATAAAAATCTCTCAGATTTTTAAGGAAGCAACAACACTTTTTTTCATCTCTTTGTTTATGGCTCCAGACCTTTTCAGTTTTGATGTTACTTTGAAAGAAAATTGGAAAAGAATATTCAAGCTGATATTCAATGTCTAGGGATTTAGCAAAGTCATGTTAAGAAGCGCCATTCAAACAGTGCTGCTATATTTCTAATTTTTGTTTGTGTGAGTGGTAGTAGGAAGGTACTTTGTTATGTAGATGTTGCCTGTGTCTGTATCTGAAATGGATTTACAAGAATGTTTTACTACATTAATGACAGGTTTTCAGATTCTCAAAATTGCATGGTGATTTTAAATCATACAATTGGATGAATTCTTCCTCTTAAGGAGTATGTCTTGTTGACCTAAGCAATAGCAAAAATTATATTCTGAAAACTGTGCACTGTTAAAACATACATAGAAACACAGATGGCTGGATGGTGGTTTGAGTTATGGCCACTATGTGATTCTTAAGATTCTCAGGATGTTTCATAGCTTAGATGGCTGCTCTGCACCAAGAAATGGATTGTGCTGTCTACATCGATGCTGTAATGACACTTTAAAATGACAGCGGTGGTCCCGAGTTAGAAGAAGAGTTGCTGCTTGCCTCCTTATGACTTACGGAAGAACCAGGTGGTCTGCTTATATATGAAAAATTTGGAAGTTATTTCCTTAAAGTCTTTAATTGCTGAAGAGACACCTTAAGTAACAACTTCTAAGATTTGTCCTCCTGAGAGCCTGAGGAGGCCAGCAGCTTTGGAAGTGGGAGATGAAGCAGGTGAAGAGAAAACAACAAAAATGTAAGAGAAAGCAAGGTAATTTTAGGGTATCTGCAAAGCAGAACTTTTCTGCTGCATGAGGTTAATCTAGCTGCTAATCTCCTAGGAGCTCCCATCTAACATTTTAACAACCTGTCAGCTTTCCAGGAAAATATATATATGAGGTTGGAGATGAGGGTTGCTGCATGTTTTGGCTATTATGTGCATACCTCATGCCTGTGCTTCTGCAGCAGGGGAACTGCATTGTTATTGATGAAGTCCTATGTAACCCACCATATGAGAGAGATTGAGAATTAACCTCAACGGTAGCTGCTGTGACTTTTCATTTGCAGGCTTTGCAAACTGTTACAATACAGACAGGTAAAAAAAGCCTGTCCAGGTATCTGACTGAGACCTGCAGGAATTTTTCAGTATCCCTCTGAAATTCTTACTAATTCTTTTGTATGTATGTAATGTTTTGTATGCAATTTCACTGCCATGGGACAGAGTATGTCCCGGCGTTATTCTAATTGTGCACTTTGTATTGCTATGTAAACAGATTGCTACTGCTAATAACTATCTCATTTTGTCAAGACTACTTTTAAACAATATGGGAAAAGGTCACTATTTTTTGGACTAAATCTGAGGCATGTGTTTCCAGTTCTACTATTTCTCAACGTTTTCCTTTTAAATTGAAAGTTGTTTTTTGCACAGATCAGAAGACATTATGAAAAATGTTGATGATTATTCATGTCAAGGTGCAGCAGTGTTGTGACTAGCCCTTTTCATGGACGTCATTCCCTACATTCATAATGGGTTTTGAAAATTGAAACGGGCTTCTGCCAACAAATGAAATATTAATGAAATGCAGGGTGGCATAATAGAGCTTTTGCATAATGTAATTTTTCCCAGAAAATTAAATGGCAACCTCCTAAAACTAAACTGAGGAAATGCTTTATAGTCTTATTTTGCTGTGAGCCAAAAGGTATTTGGGTGAGAGCTTGAATATGCGTGCATTGACATATTTATTATTTACAGGGCCTCTGCAGCTTTGATGCATAAGATGAAACTCTTGGAAGTGTATTACATGGTTTGTAACAATGACTGCTGCATTAATTGTAATCAGTTTATCATACTTTTGAGTATGAAGCAGTTTCAAATTTGTTGAAAAGTGTACAGTGCACAACCAAGGAAGTGAGGATGCTGAGGATAGTAGAAACTCAGGAATTCATCAGCACATGTAACTAAATATTTTCTGACAAATTACCTGGAAATGTTCTCCCAGATAGCAGAGAGAGATGCTTAACTGGTCTATAGCAGTTGTTAATCAATCAAACAAAGGCTCCCTACAGTATGGATTAAATTTAGTATGTCCTTGGTTACTGCCTGATCCCCCAAATGACAGTACAAACATTTTGTTCCCTTCTGCCACCTAGGGCCTTTGTCTGAATCCCTACTTACAGCCTTTAGCAACAACTTGGGGAAAGCAATTGTCCAGGAGAGGGTAGTAAATAATAATAAAGCCCATTAATCCTCTTTTCCATTAGTGGCAATGTCAGATAAACCTACTTGGAGACTCTTGAGAACTGTTACATGGACAATTTATTGTATGTGTAGTTTTAGGTGTAAGTGTAATTTTGAAACGTGATACTTCTATAGATTCACCAAATGATAGAGTAGAATAGCAGATGAATTACAGCACCATATAGTGGACAATTTCAGTATGTCTCTTCAGCTGATTTCACAGCCTTTTCAGTTAGTGCTGGCTGCATTGGGTGGATATGAACATTTGCTGCAAAGGGTGACAGGACACTTTGTGGTAAGAGTTGAGATTAGAAAGCTTTCTTTGGTGATGCAGTTGGAGAATAGGTTTCATTTGGTTCCTTTTCTCCTTCCTACTTGCTCTTTACTTTGGCATATGACTATTTGTAAAAATGAACTAGTAATAAATTCATTTGCCCACTCTACATCACAGGTGCAAACAGTAGTTATGGTTTTATAAACGTTTTTAAATAGTGGGGATTCATTTTAATGGTGTATGAGGAGGAATGTTTACCCTGCATTGAAGACTGGGATAATAATGAATGAACTCCTTCCTCTCTTTTATAGATTTGATATCCCTATTGATTTGAAACTGCAAAATGCTTTTTGCCAGAAGATTACTGTTCTTCAAGCTCTCCTTAAAAGCATTGCTGTTCCTGACCTCAGCTGCATTTGCTTCTGAGAGAGGACTCAGCTCCTTTTTTATTTTGCTTGAAATTCACTGTGTAAAACTATAATGCGATTGAGCAGTAAGTTGTAGAGCACCTGCAGGCAGGGTGCAGGCACCTGATAGGAGGATGACTCAACCCTTCATCCCTCCAGTCTGGCATTCCAGTTGTATTTGCCTTATGTTTGACTAAGAAATAATCTAAATTCTGAACAAATAGGCTTTCCTAACACTTACTATATATTTTATTTAAAGCTTTAAGATACATTTATATGTCATTGTGACTTGCTTAGATCTACGCTGTGATTGTGCTTTGGTAATCATTTTAAAATTACGGAATGAAAGGCAGTTGAGAAAGAACACGCATAAATGATCTGAAGGCTGTCTTTTTAAAAAGAGAGCTATTAAACAGGTTAGTCACAACCATGAGTCATTTGAATTGAGTCATGCTTCCTTTTTGGTAGCTGTAGATTATCTGGTTTTCCTGTTTCTCCATGCAGCTACGAGTAATGCTGTATTAGGAACTATTACTGCTTTGGAGAATGGCTTTTCCCTACTCTGCGTGATGCCCTGTCTGAATTGGCACTGGGCAGTTTACAATGTCATTATCTGGCCCGTTCTTTCAAAACACTTGAGTGGCTGGTTGCATAAAATGAGCAATGAAGTATGTGCCAACTGTTGAGTCGAGGAGAGAGACAAGCAAGTGTGGGACCTCACTGTCGATCCATGATTTGCACCATTTCTCTGGGGACTAGGAGGAGATGTTAATAGTCATCCTGGTTTACATTAGCTGTTTTTCCACCCACAGTGGCTGAGACAGGAGCTTTGGGGTACTTATACAGAATGGAGATGATCTGTGAGGAACATAAAAAAATAAAAAAGGGGGGTGTGCACAAATACATCTTGATATGGTAATTGGGTTGATGGCTTAATAACTGTTGAAGCTGGGTTTGGAAGTGTTGGGGTTTTTTCCTTCTATATTTGTAGTGTGCATGCATCAACACAGCTGTAGTGTTAGACATAATCCCAGAGCCTTTACAACTATAACTTGAGAAAAAAAAATTAGCATAATATGTTTTGGCCAAACGTTTTCAGCTTGATGGCTACCTAAAATTAGTCTGAAACTGTGTAGGTGCTTAAATGTGGGTTTGGGAGCCTGGATTTGGGTTGGAAAATGTAGGCTGTAGTTCTTCAAGCATCGGCAAAGAGAGGGAAGTTACTCTAGCTCTGAATATTCCTGAATATACCTACATTTAGACAGCAATATTTGTTGCTCTTTTTTAGTAAGTACTGTCAGGATTTTTGTTAATATAAAGGCAAGACATCATTTCCTTATAATCTTTACAGAGAAAAAAATAGATATTACAGTCATGGTTTCAAAGGATTATTTATTATTTTTCACTGGCTCTGCTTCTGAGAATTTTTCTGAATACTCTTATTCTCTCTAAAAATGGATGGCTCATCTAGAAATAAAGCTTTCTTCCATGACTGGTATCTTGCTGATTGATGCTGCATGACTGCTAAATGAAAAATATTACTAAAATTAGAATGAAAATGTCTTGTTTTTACTTCTCTGATGAATAATGTAAAACCCCAACAGCTTTTTCTAGTTTATCAAACAGGTCAGGGGACAGACAATTTGAGTTACAAAACATGAAGATGTCATGAAGAGTACTCAATGTGCTTTACAACAAAGGGTTTAAGTGCCTCAAATGGGAAAAGTAATTTTCAGCTGCCCTTTTGTAACAAAACTATTGCAATAGATAGCAAAGTGGTGAAGCTGCTTCCTGCGTAAATGTCTTTGCCATATGCTTCTGTATCCTTTCAGCAGATCTATACAGGAAATACTTGAGTCACAAGTAGTTTTCATTGGCACCAAATTTATGTGAGAGAGTCATTGGTTTAGTGTCATCAGTTGTTGTAAAGCTGTACAAGGTCATCCCAAAGAGAACTCTTGCTTTCAAATTCTTTTTGAGCCTTCAAAGCTGTTGCTAACCTGGGATGAGAACATAGTAAAACAAATAAGCAACTGAAAAAAACCCCATGGAATTAATTTTATAACCAAAGGACTGACTGCTGTCTTCTGTGTGCACTTCAGCAGTTTACTGAACTAATTCGGGAGACCTCTGTGAGACATTGCAAGTCAGAACGAAAAGGCAGCTCTTGCACAAAGTCTCACTGAGTGAGGTTTGTCTTGGTCCTTGGAAAGGGACCTCCCCTTAGGGGTTGGAAAGAGCTGCAGAGCTTGGCCTCATGAAAATCATGGTCTGTTTTAACGACCTTTCTGTGGTGCCACAGGTGGTAGGTCACCTGTGGTTTGGCTATGCCAGAACTCGGATCTCTGTATTTGGGGCAAGAAACTCGGTTACCTAAGAAATGGAGATGTCCCAGTGGCACTGGTCCAGGGCATGTCTGCAGACACGCTTGGGCTCTGTCCTACCTCAGGATATTTCTTGCACAGCAGGGGAACCAAGCCAGCTCACAAGAGAAAAGTGCACACACTTAAGCAGTACGCAGTGCGGCAGGAGAATAAAAAGCCAAGAGTACAGATGGTGTGTGGTTCTGTGGATATTTCCTCAGCTTTGTAAGGAAATTAGGTCCTGTGTTTCCTGTGTTTCAGTGCCTGCCACAGGTTTATCTCTTCCCCAAACAAACTGTCACATGAAAGAAAATGCTTTTAAGTAATGAGGAGGTAAACTCAAACACGCGTATTAGACATCTCTGTGCCATTACTTATATTTTCTGTAGGGTTCTGGTTTTATGCCACAAAGCTGAATATTATGTAACAGGATTGTATTATTTAATTTCTGTAGAGTTCTGTGTCCTGTCCTGGCTGTTTTACTGTGTTGAAAGACATAATCTGCAGAGAATGTGCATTCGGGTGAAATAGAATTTCCTCTGTCTTTCCCTCAATCTAAAAGAAAAAAGAAACATATTTTGCTTACTGGGACAAACAAAGAAAACCAAAATGTGTTGAGAGTTAAACATTTTCTCAAACTTTGGAAGAACAAACTTTTATCTGTGCTGGGGAGCAATGCATTTTCCTTCTGGTAAGTTAAAATAGTAGGTGGTAGCACACTAGCACAGATGACGAGCCTGGATAGAAATAGAAGCCAAATGGAGGAGGACTACTTGCTATGAGGAGAAATTAAAACAGCAAGGAGCAGGTGTTGACCACTGACTGTGGCTGCTAATATTGAATGGCTTGGCATCTCGGTGAAATACAAGTGCAGGGGAATATGCCATAACTGATGAGGCTTTTCTGATGTCAGTGGATCATGATATTGGAAAAGTTAATGGTCTGAATCAGTGGTTTTCAAATGTCATTGACTATACGTTATAGTGAATAGAAATTCAGAAAAACAACTTGGGGAAAAAAAATGGTGGGATTCATTATCATGCAATTTTGTGGTGGAAATGAGAATGAGCAACTGAAGCTTCACAAACCCCCACAAAAATAGATGAGCTAATGCCCAGAAGGGAGCTCCCCCAGCTTCCCATCACAATTGTTTTACATTGTGATTGTTTGCATATGTTGTATTTGTTCTGGATTTCATTCGTGCCTTCCTATTATGTCCTCCGATATCAGTTTCATTCCTTGTGGCCATCACATTCTTCTCTGTCTTTTCTCCCTGTCCAAAATTTTTTGCCATGTGGACAGCTTTTCCTCTCTGTGAGAGGTAAGATGGCTGGGGAGAAATATTAGAAATATTATAAATTAATTGACAGCCAGAAATAAATTAACAAAATGCAGTTCTTGGTAGGCTTTTACCATGGCTCATAGGGGCTTGTGAGAAGTTGAACCTGTCTTGGTTTTATATTTATGTGATACCTGCAGCAAGTTCAGAAAAAGGCATGTAAATAAACACATCAATTTTGACTTAATACATCAACTTCTCTCTGACCCTACTAGCCCCTGAAATTAATAAACACTAGGCAAAGGAGTAACAAGATCCATATGTATAAAGATGTTGTCTGCAGTGAATGGGGTCAAAAAGCTCTCTGTGGGATCCTGTGTCTTGTACAGTTGTATCTTGTGTGTGCAAATGGAGATTCCTTTTTTTTTCCCGGATGTAAGAAGCAATGTTATCTTTAGTTTTTCAGAGATTTCAAATGTGCAGAGGAGTGCACTGTAAAGCTAAATTCACTCCTAAATGTCTGTGTGTTACTGCCTGTAGTTTCTTTTGTTTCCAAATGAGAAGTGGCTCTGGTTGGTTATTATGCTACGGGACTCTTAAGTTACCGTTTATACTTTTGTAACTGCATTTATTACTGTTCTCTTTCTGAATTTTAGCGATCACTCTTGGTGTCACACAAACAGTAGTGGTTATTCAGAATTCTCTGAATACGATCTAAATTCATAAATAGGAAGTAGTTTGTGTTGAAGTTAAGTGGCATATAATGGTGTAGTTTTACATTTCATATCTCTGATTAGTTTATACATTAATACTTCATAACCTGTCTTGTAGCAGTTAGATTTTCCTGCAGTGCAACAAAAATAGAAAGTAGTAAGCAAGCTATGAAAAAGAAATATTCAAGGATTTGAAAGGTCTGTCTGGCTTTATACCCAGAAGTATGCGGGCATATCAGATCAAAGGGTCAGCCCTGCTGGGCAAGTATCGTGGGCAACATCCTTGGGTGGTGTAAACTAGCACAGCTTTGCATGGACCTCCTGTACAGTTGCCCAGCCCTCTGAGAGCAGCCTGTTGGTGTTTTCTGCTTGTAATCAGAGCATAGAAATACACACACATATATTTTGTAAACTAGAAAGAGGCCTAGAGGGGATTCAGTGTGAATCTGTTTTTAATGTTACCTGAACTGTCCCTCAGACATCAATAGGACTAATCAGTGGTTGTCATGTGATGCACCCTGCATGCTTGGGGAGAAGGCCAGGTGCCCTTTGAAAACACGTAATTGCAGATAATGGAGCTCTTGGATAATGCTAATGAAAGAAGTGTTGCCTACATGTCACTGAGAATAAGCTCTGACATTAGGCAGCAATTGCTGTAAGTTGGTTTTGTTATGTGACTTCTACATTGGTATAGATTTTGGTTTATGTCATTCTGGCTTCTGTGCTGCTGGGAAGATAAAGCTACAGGTGAACCAGGGTAGTATGTATTACTCTGCTAGTTAAGTGGAGGATAGTGGGCAAGATTTGCAAAGTACATCATAAATAAGTATACTGCTACAGATGGATGTGGAAAAAGTCAAATACTGAAGTCTTTCAGGTTTATGGTTCTGTGAATAGCTGTTTGGAAGAAACATAAATACGTTTATACATGCGTATGTGTGTGTGTATGTGCACACAGGTTCCACAATTGGATTTGCAGGTCGTGAGGAAGAGCTCTGCAAGGGGAAGTCTGAGAAAAAAAAAAAAAGCATGTGCTTTCTTCTTTATTTTTTGCTTTCAGAAAACAAATAGATTACCCAGTATAATGAGCATTGCTCTAGATGGTGACAGTCATCTCCCCAAAAGACAGCCAAGAATCATGAGGGCATCTTCATACCTATCTTGCATATGTCTTTCTCGTGTCTGAGCTTAACAAGAACCAAATTGTGTGGCTCCACTCATCCACAGACCCAACAGAGAAAGGCATTAATGGTTTTTGAATGTATGAGCAGCTCTTTCATTGTTTTTCCTTTTACTTTCAAATATTCAACTTTTTGAGAATGTGGTTTAGCTCAAGTTCACCTTTCCATTTAATTTTGTATTGGAAAATGCTGGGAAAGCTGTACATTTGTTCATACATTACAGTCTGGCCTCTACCTATATGATCACATTCCAATTGTTCAGCAAGATCTGCACTCTTAGTAAGAAAAGGAAATAGTTAAATGTTTGAGAGTGAAATCTCCTCCTGGCTGAGCTGTCTAGTTCTCTGTAGTTGTCTTCAGATGAAGAAACACAAAGTATGGAACTTCCTAATTCTGGCTTTCCTTAATTTTGATGTTGACAAGATGCTAATTCTTCTTAATAACTTAAACTTAAAATAATAATATTTAATACTGTTAATGTTGTCTGTTTTTCTTAGTAGGCCTCTAAAATAATCAGACTGGGAGTGTAGAGGAGGAACGTGGCCCTGCAGCATCCCTGCACTGTTAGATAGCTCAGACAAAAAGGAGGGAACACTATTTCAAAAAGCCACCACCACTTTTGCCTTTATTTGCCTCTCTTCTCTTCCTGCTATCACAAGCACAAGGAACATGGTGAGCTTGCAGACACATCAGGCAGATAAATTAATTCAGAGAGACCACTCTTGCAACTCTGGCGTTTTCTTAAGTAAGTAGTGGTAAAGATTAAGGCTTCTTAAATAAGAATGTTTACTTTTAGGTGTAGTGATCTGTTGAAGCATTCTGGGCACCTCAGTTAGAATTAGGGTGTGTATGTCTGTGTGTGTACTTTTCCCCATCTTGTAATGCTCAGAGGGAAAACTGATTTTGAATTAGTGCTGTGTTGAGTCTAGCCTGACTTTGGTGTAAACTTGCTGGAAATAGTTTTGTCATCTCTGGTGGCATTAAATTATCTGCAGTGGATGACTGCAGTCAAGCAAGTTTTAGTGCCTATAATGGCTCAGTCACTAGCACCAGTTTGACTGGTACAATTAGGTTTATCATGCAGTCTGGTGCATGCTGGATAATCATTCTTTGGCATCTCTACAGAGATTTTCAGTAGAGACGATGTATAAAGCAGCTTGTTCTTTAATAACAAAATTAGAGGCACAGTGCTACATTTCCAGCTTAGCACACTTGCTCAAGTCAGCAGACCTATATAGAGTAGGCTTATACTAAGTAACCAGGACACCAGCAGCAGTGTAGCCTTCCAGCAGGGAGCTTAGTGTGGGCTCCCTGCCCCAGTGGTTGCCCATGGTCTTGGGAGGTTTCCCCGTTGGCAGGGTTAGTGCTTGCTCAGGTGTGTGCACCTGAGCTGCAGAAATGTGACCCAAGTGATGAGACTGAAGTGGTTCACAAAGCAGAATTTCCAGTCTGCACAAAGTTGTGCATTTACATGATATTTTTCTCTTTAAAATAACTGATGGGTGGCTGTGCCTTCTGAGCTACAGGGTAGATGTATGTCCCCCAGTGTGAAGCTGGGTGTAGTATGGGAGTGTGTATGAGATTCATGGGCCCACTGCTTAGAAGGCTTGAGTAAGGAAATATGTGCAGTTTGATTGCTCACTGAAATATCTTCAGGAAATATAACCTATGCAGTTGCAGTTTATCCAACCCAATGTATATGCACCTTATGGAATTGCCCTGGATTGGATTACGACAACTGTGTCTGCACCTACGCTCAGCTTGAGTCTCTTCCTGCATGAGCTTGTGCATTTTAAGACATACAGCAAGATCAGCAGAATGCTTTTTTTTCCCCCAGGTCCATTCACTCAGATGATGTGCTAATTAGGTCACTGAGAAAATCACAGATATAGAAACTGGATTGAGTGCTTACTAACCAGCTTCTTCATGTA
Organism: Phaethon lepturus; assembly: GCF_000687285.1. Taxonomy (NCBI): domain Eukaryota; kingdom Metazoa; phylum Chordata; class Aves; order Phaethontiformes; family Phaethontidae; genus Phaethon; species Phaethon lepturus. The sequence goes on along the minus strand of NW_010521297.1, from coordinate 45,718 downwards.
ATTACTGTATTTTAGTTTGCCTTAAGATGTTTTCTGATGTCTCTGAGAATGTTACCCATAAAAACGTGGACTGCATGTCAAGAAAGCAAGTCGGTAAACACATGAATGTTTTGAGCTGTAGAGTGTAGCATTCAGTATTTATCACTACAGGAAAGAGGCATGCGAGTTCTCTCACATGGCAGCTCCTTAGTTTATGCCTTACTGATTGGAAAATAGCAAAAGTATCCTCCGGGATTACTTTTGAAGAAAGGGCAAGGCACTAGAGCGAACCACAGGGCTAGTATTTTGCTGCAGGATGATCCCTGCTCTTATCCCATAGGAAAATCCTGTGTGTTGGAAGAGAATGGACTTGCTGAAGGCAGAGATGAGTTACTGCAGAGTCCCTCAGTTTTTCTGCTTAAATAAGAGTGTTCTGTCATAAGCGTGACCCCAGAAGTAGTAGTGTGACCTCACAAACAAGCATATTTAATCCGCTTCTTGGCGGAATTGAATGTATTTTGTCCAGTGTGGTGGGTTGACCCTGGCTGGATGCCAGGTGCCACCAAGCCACTCTATCACTGGCCTCCTCAGCAGAACAGGACAGGGAGAAAATAAGATGGAAAAAACAAGTGGGTCAAGATAAAGACAGTTTAATAAAGCAAAAGCAGCGTTTGCATGCTGAAGCAAAGGAAAACAAAAGATTTATTCTTTACTCCCCATCAGCAGGTGATGTCCAGCCACTTCTCGGGAAGCAGGGGTTCAGTACACCTAGCAGTTGCTCCAGAAGACAAACGTAAAAAACGAATGGCGCCTGCTTCCACCTCCTTTCTCTTAGCTTTTATTGCTGAGCTGACATCATATGGTATGGAATGTCCCTTTGGCCAGTTTGGGTCAGCTGTGCCCCCTCCCAAGATCTTGCCCACCCACAGCCTACTGGTGAGGGGAGGATGTTGGAGAGACAGCACTGCTCAGCAGTAGCCAAAACACCATTGTATTATCAACACCTTCGTAGCTAGCAGTACAACGCACAGGACTATGAGGGCTGCTGTGGGGAAAATTAACTCCATCACAGCCAGACTCAGTACATCTGTGACAGCATATGCTGTGTGTGCATACAGGTGTATGAGTGTGTCTCTGTGTTGGTACAATTTGAGAGGGAGACAAAGGACTGTTGGAGCACCTCAGGGTACTGCTACTTGGCAGGAACACATGTACTCCAAGGCAAACAAATTTGCTCAATATTTTTATGAGTCTCTGAGCTCAGCTGGTTCTGGCAGGGATGTCTTGACTTCATGCAGAGAGGCAGTAGGAGGGAAATCATTCCAACTTTCCCTTTATTTGGGTAGTGGAACATGAGTAACATCTTCCCAGAGCTGGAGGGAGTCACCTTGGGCTCCTCATCACACACAGCGTGTCGTACGGCATCTCTTGTGTCCCTCCACAGTGTCTGGTGCAGCTCCCTTGTATGGCCTAGCCATAGCACAATATGTAATTGCCTCTGATGCAGCAATTTCTGCATGAGCACTTTGGACTCTCTGGAATCACAAATAATAATAAAGAAAATAGTCTTGTAATAAATGCTAATCACACCCTATAGGATTGCACTGAATTTGTCATTAGATAGTAGATATTAAATGCAGAAATACTAACTTTCCCAGAACCTTAGAGAGTTCAGGGTATTCAGATACTCATGTAAATATGTAATTCTCCCTCTAAACATACAGTTTATTTCCCAATACAAATTCATTATTCTGTAGTTAAGGCTGAAAGGCCTCATCATTTACCCGAGTCAGAAATGCCCTTAAGAGAATGGAGTCATTTACTGACATGAGCAACTAATGGAAATGGAGGCAAAGGTTCTGTTCTGCAGGTGAAACCAAGCTGCCACAAAGTCTACAGAGAGTTGTTTGTGTGTGCATGTGAGTATTTGTGTTTGTGACCATTTAGACGACTGTAGCTTGGCAAGCTTCACTATTCCTCCTTTTTTTCTGGCCTTTCGATCTTGATTGTTGCGCTTTCTTCTGTTCTCCTGAGGCCAGAACCACTTCTGACAACTTCTGTCTCGCTACCTCTCTTCTTTTGCCGTCTTCTGCAGCTAGACCATACTGTCTTTGTAAAGCCTTCACTGCCTATTACATGTTTATAGTACCAACTAATGCTGTCTGAGCTTATGAACTTATCATTTATATTGAGTATGAGTCTCTATTATGTGCAAAATTGAGATGGAGGCTAAGTGATTCCTGTTTCAGTCTTCCTTCTGACCTAACAGTAATTCTCTTGATCATACAAACCAAATAAAAAATGGAATTTCAATGCCAATCTATTTGTCAGCCACAAATAGGCAATATATCAGTCAATTTTTCAGAAGTGAATAGCAACGTATTTCTGAATCCTGGTATCTCCAAAATATAGGTTAAATGTTTGGTTTGGAGTTCTCCAACATTTTTGTTGTCAGCTGAGAATGTGGCATGTGATATTTATGTTGCCTTGATCAACATCTGGCAAAAGAGGATGAGAAAAAAACTGTATAAATTGGGGAGCTTTTTAACAGAGAAAGTATCTTTCCATAGATACGATACTGCAAAAATATTAATCACTTAAGCTGTTCGGCATAAATAAGGAAAAACTGATGTAAAAGCTTTTCTTTTCATAATTTCAGAAATATTGATTCTAATTACTTCAAAGTCATGAAGTCCTTAGAAGTAAATCTGCTACTCAGTGGCGAAGTCCAAAGCTTACTTCACTTATAGGTATAGCATTATTTTCATTGGGACTTTAGGATGATGAGAGATCTGACGTCGTCTGAATGTGGCAATGAAATACATCTGTCACTGACAATTTCAGTATTTTGAAGAGTGATGTTTTATAGCATTACAGGCTTAATTGACTTTAATGTCATTGTTGAAAAGGAGGAGGTAACAGCAGTATTATGTTTTCCCTGTGCCTGGGACTTAGAGGGAAACAGAGACGCAGGTTCAACCATCTTTGGCTCTGCCTTGTAAGGCAGGGTAAGGCCAAGGGCTCTTTGCCTGCTCTAGTCTCACCCAGAGCATGTGATAGGAAGCAGACTCAGCCAATAGGCCCAAGCCAGCATCGTTAGTGAGATTAGCTTTTGCCCCTAAAGAGAAATGTGTTCCTTCTGTGAGGAAAAGAAGTTATTGTGAGTCCGTTGTAGTTCCTCCTTTGGGTTCCCCCAGGAGTAGGATGGCTTCATCTATGTGATTGGGAGATTAGCGCTGAAACAGGATCCTGGCTTTACTTGGCCTTTACTTTTATGTATTTATTAATACTATCCTGGTTTTTGTGGATTGTTTTTTGTGGATTGATTTCACAACCCTGTAAGAAGAGACTATCCAGTAAAACTGGTCAAGCACCATCTTTAAAAAGAGTGACCTGAAGTAAATGTAAAGTGCTTGCCTAGAAGAGATTTAGCAACAGCTGTATAGCACTGAAGTTCAGATAAACAATGGAAAAGTGATGACATTTTCAACTTGTTCTCACTCTAAAGCATCCCTGTTTCACAAACTGATTAGTCATGTTCTGTTACTAGTAATGGCAGCAAAGCCCTGTGGTATGTTTGCACAAGGCATGAATTAGCAGAAAACTTCACCTTAACTTTTGCACGTAGAAATGGAGAAGTTATGTTTACAGGAGCATTCTGTGTTTGCTCCCCTTGTTGTGTGGGTATATGTAGGGGAGTGGGGTAAATACTCAGTCTCTCTTTAAGCTCATGACCAAGCTGTGATGCTTATCAATGTGATTTTGTGATAAAAAGTTGTGATTCCTCCATTACACGCTTAAAAGGCTAGCTGTAAACTAGTCTGACCATTAAAAATCAAGAGCTAAAGCACTTAGGCATTCTGAAATATATTTATTAAAAATAAGATCAGATTTTTTATATGGCCTTGTACTTCTTGAATATGTAAATTGAGTATTTGATTGCCACGACAGCTATAAGTGTACCTTGCTTTTTTCAGGTGCTCTCCTGCAAATAGAAAAACGATAAAGAAATTTATATTTGTACCATCAGACCCAAGATACTGGAGACAGGAGGAGAAAATTTTTACATTTTAGGTCTAAGGCAAGATTTAAATGCTAACCGTTATACTTAGCTTTTCTGTTCACCCTTCTCTCACAAAACCTACTACACCGTAGGGCAGAAGTCCCTCTAGGCTAGCTGTGATATTCTGACCCCCAGGTGATTTTTTGCCATTATATAAATCGACATATATACAAATATGGGAAAGAAAAGAGCGAAACTGTGTGTGCAAGCAGGTAGGAAGGTTGGGAAGAGTTGAAGATAAGATAAGTTGTTAGTGCTGTTGGTGAGAGAAGAGAAATTGTCACGGCTGTGGCTCCTGGAGGCTGCTGCTGCTTGGGGAATGTGTGTCAAGGCCATGCAGCGGCACAAGCTGCTGCGGGGAGGAGGATGCCGCACCTCTCTGTATCCCTGCTCCACTTGGTGCCGTCACCTGCGAGGTGCCATTGTCACAATCGAGAGTGCTCATAAGGTGCTGTTGTCTGCATTGTCTTCTCCCCAACCCAAACAAAAAAAAAATCCCAGCTCTGGTATGTAGCAGTGAGGTGGTTTTTGTTTTGTTTGTTTGGTTTTTTTTTTCTGCTGCTATAAGATTTCAGGGTGATCCAACAGTGTATTTACTGGATTTGAGAGGTGTTGTTCGAGGGGGAATTCCACCACTGCCTCAAAAACAGCAGTTTATGGTATCCTGAGTTGACCCTTACTGAATGCATTACATCAGGTGTGAAACATTTTGTTGCACGAGCACAGCAGCCTATTCCTTTCATAGGAACGGTTTCATCTGTTGCTTGCTGTTAGCTTAAATAACCTTTTGCTACTTGAACTGTTGTTTCTGCCAGATTATTTTTTCATAGCATCCCCTGGGGTTTGGCCATGAGCTGAGTGTGTAAGAGACCACTAAACAAGAAGAAAAAACCTCCAGAGATCTTAGCTGAGCAACCCTATTTAAGTAATAAAAACAACTGTGTTTGATGAGCCAATTACATAGAGCAGATGTTTAAAGGATGGAATGCCATATACTTATTTGTAAACCTAAGCCTTTATTAGCAGCACTGTTACAGTTATAAAAGAATATGATTCCTTTCTGAGACGCGAGGCACGGAGTACCTGCATCCCTGTATTAATTCAAAGCACTGCTGGATGGGCTCTGTGAGTGTTGTAGGACTAATCCCTATGGTTCCTTGATTATGAGCATGTGCAGAGCAGCCGAAGGTACAGTCGTGCATGTAGAGCTAACACACAGAGACTTGCCTTGCGATACCATGTTTGTGCATGTGTTCCTACAACTGAGAAGAATACAGGGAGCCTGCCTGCCTTGCTGACTTATCTGATGTTTTCTTGTTTCTGTTTCAGCATTCAGGATAATTCCTTCAACACGACAGCTTTAGCAGAGTAAGTGAACGCTTTAAAGATGTCCTTATTTTTAAATAAGAATGATTATTTTAGTTACCGTAGAGAATAATTGTAAGCGGTATGTGAGAAGTCCCAAGCTATCTGTCATATATTTTTATTCCCTTTTCTGTAATCTAAGAATATTACTGACTGTACGGGAAGGATTGCATGAAACAGCTGCCTTTACATGCTCTGTGACCATCTATCAGTGAAATACCTTTCTGGGAGAACATATGTTTGATGCACATCACACATGTTTAAATGCATGATTTTCAGTGTAGGATAAATCTCCTGTGAGAATATCGCTCATTTCTGGTACTGATGATCTTGACAAACACAAGTATGTCAGTTTTCTAAGAACACATGGTCTGTGCTTCCTCCAAGCATTATCAGAAAAAAAAATTCTCTGCAAACACTTCAAAAAAACCCAGCTATACATTATTTAGACAGGTCAAGTGCCAAATATGTCATTTCTTTGTAATCAATTCCATGAACTCATTAGAAGGCCTTTCATATATATATATCATGATTATAAGGATATATATATTGATTTTTTGTTGTTGTTTTACAGGAACAACAGAATAGGACAAGGGAGAACATTAGAAAGTTAGAAAGGCAAAGGCTTTAGGAACTATTACAAATGAAATGGTATTTGTTCTATTTCAGTCTAAAACACTGAAATTTTTGTGTTCTCTACATTATTATTTTGCATGCTTTTGATTGTTTCAAAAGCTCTTGGGGAAGATTCTTCAGCAGTAATGTGCCAAGCAGTTTCTCAGGAACTAAATGATTGATAGATTTGTTTGTGTATTAGGTGAGTTTTACACTGCTAAAATGCTCATAATTTTATAAAACCTAGCTAGATAGTGAGCTGTTTGCCTAAGTCTTGTGGGGACAGAATACATTCTGAAAGCAGGCCAAGTTGTAATTGCCTGAGCCATCCCTAAGTATTGTCAAAATCACTACAGGAAAAGCAACATTTTACAGGGAACCAAATAATTTCCTTCTCATACACTGCTTCATTTTATTTGCTTACATTGCCTTGCTTTATTTAAGATTTTTAAGTTAGTCACTCTTTTTGTGTGATTGTGGCAGATATGGAAAGACTTAACAGAAGCTAATAAATCATTAAGTCGTTTTTTATTTTTTTCCTCTGTCCCTATTTTCAACCCCTAAGGGCTGAATTGTGATCTGTAAAATTCTGGAATGCTCCCCCTTCACAGAAGAATAACCAGATTACAGATAGTACATTTTCCATCTTTCTTTCTCCTTCCCTTTTCTCTATCCCTAAGTACATCCGTTATTTCCTATAGATACTCCCCTGGAGCGGCCCCTGTGTCTGCCTCACCCTTGAGGTTTCTGGGACTTGAAGGTGATGGCCTTTCTCTGTGGTGCTTCATGTGATCATTAAGACAAGGGGCAGGATGGTGTAAAAGCTGACTGCGTAGTGCCAGCACTGTCCTGGGGAAAGGGAGAGGGGTGCAGACGGTGCTGTGCTGTGCCGAGCTCAGAGGCAGCAGCGTGGCAGAGCTGGGGCTGGGCCAGGCATTGCCTGAAGGGTGAATCTCCCTCATTTAAGCTGTTGCTGGGTCTGTTTCAGGGGCTTGCATATTTAATCTTCCCTTCCCAAACATAGAAATAGAAACATGCTTTTAGAAAACAAAGCAAGTGAACAATGACATCTGAAAAGCATTGTCCAAATGAACAAACTTGGTTTCCAGAGTTGATTTCCCTAAATCCTGTCCAGATCCTCTCCTCAAAGCCTGTTTTTTAGAACTGCTGAGGATACACAATTCTTACTGATTTCAGCACTAGTTGTTTGTGCTGGCTGTATCTGAAAATAGGTTACTTTTATTTAGCTGAATAAAGAGCTTGCCATGCAACTTTAGACATCCTCATTTGACAATTTCTGTCTTTATTTGTGGCAAAGGCAATTCGGGGCTTCCTGAAAGTTATAAAATCAGTGCTACAATACTTTCAGGAACATTTCTTCAAACAAGGCCAGTACCTGGGGCTGCTAAGCTTCCAGCATGGAGCTGGGTTAGAGGTTGTTCACATGAACATCTTAAAGGTCAAGTCAGCAAAAGGGAGCAGTTGTCAAGTTGTACTGAAATGGCTTCTATGGAAAGGTGAAAATGGAATAAAGTTAAGAAAGCTAATCCCATTAAACCAGAGATCCTTGTAAGAAAATTACAGAGACGGTACTATAAACAGTCAGAGCAGCAGTCTATCTAGACTGGGATCCCATCTCTGCCCTGACTCTGGCCAGTGCCATAAGACCAGTAATGGATGTATTTACATTTAAGAGACATAACCATCAGTCAGTAGTTAGATTCGGCACTGAAGGAAAAGGATTCACATCACTGGTTTTGTCAAAAGACATACTTCCTGCCCAATGTAAGCTTCAAACCCATATCGATTTATGGCTTGAAGCTGTTCTGGCGTATTCTCTAATGTTTTAGGAATGTGTTAGATGCTGCTCCAGTTTTTGAGTTGGTGGGAACTCTATTATGTGGCCACAGGCTTTCACAAAACTTGTCAAACTCTTAATATCCCTCTACCTGTTAAATGTAGCTCAAATTGGACAACAAGATTCCCAAGTTACTGGTGAGAGGAGAGGAGTGTGTGCACGTCTCTGTTGATATGTGCAGACAAGTGACATGAACACATAAGCTCCATTTCTTAAAGAAGCCAAGGTAAAAACACTCGGTGCTTTTATGATGGATATTTGCATTATATCATGGATTCATCTTTTTAAAGGTCCTGCTATGGTCTTAGCCTCAAGCACTGTCTTGTGTGAGTGAGCTTTCTTGGTTAATAGTTATTCTTACAAAGAGAAAAATTTCTGTTAACAATTTCAGAGTGTGTTACTTCTGAACTTCCTCACAATCTTTTTATTACATGATGGACTCAGTCTTCTCTGATTCATTTATTGCTTATCTTTCCTATCTACTGCTGTCTGGTTATTCAAATACATTTTGTCATGCTTACTTACGTTGTTTATAAGTTCTGTCTTGTTTTATAACTTCTATCAGTTGCTGGATGCTAAGTTAGGATCTCTACTTCTCAAGATCACCTCATTACAGCCGGCTCAGGGAAAGCTACCCTCAGGGCACTTCCCCAAATTAAGGAGTCTATGCACACATAGACTTGGCTGATGGATCTGTGCTCAGTCATCTGTCATCCCTCCAGAGAGTGTTCCCAGTCACCAAAATGGTCTTTCATGACCAAAGGCTGCCAAGTGTGGTGACTGGTGAGAGCAGGGGGTGAGCAAAAGCTGGCAGCAGAGCTGTTTCCTCTCACCTCCTCTTCCTGTGGCACACACAGGAGGGAGAAGTTTGTCCCTTTAGAGGGTCCCTGTGTTTTGTTGACTGTGTCCTGGCCCATGGTGCACAGCATGCCTGATGGCATCTTACCGTACTCTCGAGCTCTGTCCATCCAGCTCTGACCTTGGCAGCGTCTCCTCACAGCGCATTTTCTTGCTATGTTTTTCTCCCTCCGAAATTTTCCATCATGTTTTCCATCCAGGTTCCTCGTGCCTCTCATACTGGGCTTCCTTCTTCATACCCCCAGTATATCCTCACACCTTGCTGGTGTCAAAGACCTGTAAGGTAATTAGTGATAGAGCAGAGGGGAAGGTGTGGCTGGCATCCATAGGCAAAGGCAGCTAGGTTTCTACAATGAATTTACCCATTTTGTACATCAACCCTATCTTCCATCTGTCATCCCACCCTGCCTCGTGGGGAGAACCCAGCCTGTTGCAGGAATATTGTGTGATTAGGGGTCAACTGCAACTGTAGTTATATGTTCCATTTGTGAGCAGCAAATGCTTTCATCCGTATACTGATGTATTCAGGAATTGTAAACACTTGAGTGTCCCTTTAAATATTTTCTGCTGCAGTTTTATCTTTTGATAAAGATACTAGAATATATTAGAAACCTTGCCATCAAATTGCAACACAGAGCTATGAATTTATCACTTAATGTGCTCTGCCCTAAGTGGGGCAGCTCTTCTGAAAATTTAAGAAGTCAGCAGAAGTACAGGCTGCTTCCCCCATAATGAAGAGATTCCTCTGCCAGCAAACTTGAAGTTTTCCAGGCCTGGTGAGTGCCTGTGCCTTGTGACTATGAATAGAGGGTGAGGCGAGGGCCCTGACTTTTCCCCAGAAATAATACCTAGAAAGGGTGTATGCATATTTTTTTTTAGGAGCGTATGCATATATATGTACATTTATTTGAAGAAAGATTGCTCATAGGCTTCGCGGCTACATCATTCTGCAAAGTTCAGCCATGCTGCACAATATAGTATTCAACACTGCGTTAGCATGTTCATCAAGACTTCTCTTGATTAGGCAGCCTTATGACAATTCTGTTGTTTGTAACTTAAGGGGATGTAATTGCTTATGATTCTTCAGGCATCTTAAAAAATTATGCTAGCTCACTTTTTAAGACTAACAATCACTTTTATTTGGGGATTCTTTTTCCTGCTGCACAAAGAATGACTACCCTACTATAGTTAATATTTTTGTGAGTCTAGGAGAAAAACACCCTTAGCCGATTGTTTCTAATTATTTTTTTTAATGTGAACTATACAATAAGCAATTAAAACACAGAATTTCTTCTAATTTTCCTGTAATTTTTATGGTAACATCTGAATTCTTTGTGATGATTATTTCCGTCTGGCTGAAAATTATATACCAAATTATGTACACTTAACAACTCAAATCCTCTTCTTCCTCTGAGATTTAGACTATTACAGAGCAGCTATGGCGTTAAATGACTCCAGCTAGAGTGTGAGAAGGAGAAATGTGTTTATACTTTGAGCTGCACTGTCATGTTATTAACAGCTAAATTTCTGCAGCTGGCCAAAAATCAGCAATTGTTTTGTATCCATTTTCAAGGTGTGATGGGGATTCAGACTCTGCACATGAAGATCAAGCAGCCAGTTCCAGCGCCAGGTATTCTGCAAATTTTGTCTGAAATCCGTTGGCAATAAAAAAAGCTCAGAGTGCTTCTGTTAAACAACTAGAAAAACACCTTTATTCTCAAGGGAGTGCAGGATTTCTGGGATATTACCTGCTGAGGCTATTAGTATTTCAGGGAAATGCATATTTATCTGTATACTTATGTGTAAACAATATTAAGATTAATTAATGTTGTTACTATATAAGTAAATATATTATGGTCTGTGTCCTTAACTTCACATAACATTACTTTCATTCAGATGCAGCTCTGATGCTAATACATTGAACTTTACTGTACAGCAGCTGATACAAAGTAGTAAATGGAGTTTTGCAACTGTGCAAGGATATGCTCATTGATGAGTGTCTCTGTGAAAAGAAGTTCTTCAAGTTGTAATTTAACTGAAATATTCTTGAGGCATGTGTCTCTCATGGCTATGTTAGTATATGTTGATTGCTAGAGAATGCAACTTAACCTTTCAGAAAGATTTTTAAATCAGATGATACCTTAAAATTAGCAACACCTCTGCACGTTCTTGAAATGCCCATAGGATATAAAGTACCCTACCCTGTAACTATAACAACTGCCTTGGAGCACACTCACAGAAGGCATGGGCAGCAATGGTGTTTAGCTCCATAGGCACCCTGTGAGCATCCATCTGGATGCTGATGGGCCACAGATGGAAAGTGGGTTTAGCAGTTCAGAATCCTTAGGAGAAAACACTGAATTAGCAAGTTATGCTTTCTAAAAATATCTCTGGGGAGTTTAATTCAGTAGTCCTTGATTTCCTCGGTTGTGGAAGTTTCACTCCAGGAGAGAGGTCATCTCTCAGCTAACCATTAGGATTTTACCAGCTAAAGCTAGCATCTGAAATTCCACCTGCAAACTAAGCAACAGCCAGGGATTTCAGAGCAGTAATGCCGATCTTCTCATCCTGCCAACTAAGCAGGCAGCCTTGCATTTGCATTGCGGTACCTTTCTTAATGGTGCCAGGGAGATGCTCCCAGGAGCATTAGACCAGTCGAAGGTTGGATTGATTGGGTGTGGATAAGACTAGCACGGTCGTCTTAAGACAGGTTGGTAGGCTAAGTGGAGTTCAAGAATACCTGTCCCAGATTCAGTGCTTAACGGAGCATCTGTGAGCAACAGTGTCTGTTTAAACTACCAGATGTATTGTTATACAGGAAAACCTTTTCTCCAAACTGGGAGCGCATACTTGTCCCTTCCACCCAAACACATCTCTGGCTGCTCAAACCCTACTTTGTATGCCTTCCTGCCTCCCTTGCTTTGTCCAAAGGCCCTCGAAAACAGAGACTGTCAGAAGGGAAGAATTATTGTACGTTACAACATTTTTGTGAGATTATAACCTAGTGTGAATCATTAGACAGGGCAAGTTTCAGATTTTGAGGTATATGAACTATAGGGTTGAAGCCAAAGAATGCCTCTAAAACTAGTCTTACTTAAATGGCTCTACAGTTGAATGTGTAATACAATACCAACGATAGTTTAGCTTGTGATTTGACAATAAACAGTAGCCTTTCAGATCCGTTTTACTAACATATGCAGTGTTTGGTGTGTAGACTACTCAGCTTGGTAAAATTAAAATGCCCTGAATAGCTAAGAACTTGTTGCTGTTCTTCCTTCATAATGTTTTGACAAGTGTCTAAAGTCCTACCTGATGCATTTCAATTTTATTTTCTTACAGAGATGATGATAACAAAGAAAATTATCCAGATAATGCTGCTGTCTTAGAGGAAAGACATCTGCCTTTGGAAGATACTCAGCAGCACAAGCAGCAGGCTGTAATTGACTACGCTCTAAAGCCTGAAATGGGCAACTTAAAGCTAAGAAAACCTAAGCCCATTGCAAAACTAGAAAATGGAAAAAGCCATGAGGAAAATCAGGTAAAGAACTAAACTTACCAAGGGTAGGTTTATGGCACAGTGTCTGAGCAAACACACATTTTGAAACGCAAAGTGGGACTCCCTGGTAATCCATGACGTGACTGAGACCCCACAAAAATCTACCCTGATTTTCAGGGGCCTGGAGCCCTGGAACCCTCCTGTAATGACAAACAATTTATTTCGGCCACGGTATTGCAGAAGAATCTATTCCAGTGCAGATTCTAGTACTGGTGCTCTTGCCCATAGGCTTCCCCAGGTTGACCTGAGGGGAGCAGAACTGTAACTTTTCTAAAGGCTGTAAAATAAGACTAGAAATGAAGAAGCTTCTGCTGCTGTTTGTGGAGGTACATTGCTACGTAGACTGCAGAGTTACAGCCTCCGAGCAGCTGCTGGAAGTGCCTCTGTTCTCCCCTGGTGCTTCCCTAGTCATGTTTCATGTGCACTGTAGGGGATAGAGCTCTGGTCCAGGTTTGGCCCCTCAGTTAGAAATATGCTCATAACCAAGACAGTTGATGTTAACGTTGGTAGATTGTTGGCCTGTAGTAGGGACAAGGCCTGAGAGATATCTGTATTTTATTTCTATCTCTTCTTGTTTGTAGATGGAAATTTGAAGAGCGCTTTCTGACGTGCTTTGAACCCATTGTAGGCCAAGAATGATTTTGGTTATTTTTTTCACATTTAGAATGGGAATTCATCATTTTGGATTGCATTACCTTTTAAGTGAGGAATAGCCTTTCAAATCCCAGAGGAAAAAGTAAAAACAAATGGCAATATAATGGTATTATCACAGTTTCTTTCAGAATATCAGATGTCAACTCTTGCCTTAACCTTCTGTCGTGGTTTAGCCACATAGCCTCACGCTAGCTTCTGTGAAGAAAATAAACTCTACCCTGGCTGAAACCAGGACACCTTCTTGCATATTTTTGCTGGAGTTCATCCCTGAGATGAAGTAATAACTGCTGATTTTTTTGTGACTGTATTACGTTACTACGAAATGTTATTTAGGCTGCAGGGAGATGAGGTGCGTATGTTTATCAGCAGATAAGAAAAATTATGGGAAATTTTGCCCTATGAAGGGCAAGCGGAGGTGTATCAGGAAGAGGAGTCATGAAGAAGTCATAAACAGGGCAAGACCTGTCTCATAGATCATCTCTTTCAGCTACTTCTGAGTCTCCCATCTGCCTGCTCCCTGTGTATGTCTTGCCTCTATCTCTCACCCAGTAAAAGCTAACACGGCACAGATTTGCTGCTCTGTGGTATTTTACATGTCCTGAAGTGGTTAAATGAAAATGTTGATATATTTTCATGGGAAACTTTTTGAGTATATAATTAGACTGCCATAAAATACCAGTGCGAGTTAGATACGCACCCTCTGGAAGGAAAAACAGTGTCAGGCAGATAACTGTCACATGACTCAAGGGCTTAAATTAGGAAAGGCAAAAGTGGTCCTAAACCCCCATACTACCCATTGCTGACATCTCTGGCATACTGGAAGAGGTAAGATGCGTAGTCACTATTTTATCCCATCTTTGATTTGATGGGAGTACTTGAGGGATGAGGGCTAGTGTAGAGCTTTGAGTGTAATATAAAACATAAGCACAAAGCAAACATCCCTCCATACCAGGAACTCCAGTCATTCATAGAGGGAATTGTATCCTAGTACTGTGAAAGCCTTTTCAGTGGATATCCTATATCCTATCCTGAGTTCAGTGGTGCTTGCTGTAGAGGAAAGAGTTTGCCTCTTGGAACAATTTGCACAAGGAAGCTGTTTTGGAGAAAGCATCTACCAAGCCCTTCATTCCACACAGCCTCCATTCTCATTAGTAATGATGTGCATGCTCCTTGACCCTGAGTGCTTGCCTTGCTGCATCTTCAGCTCCCTCAAGGGCTTTTGTTCTTGAAGCAAGGATCTGGCTCCTGGCTTTGTTGAAAGTGCCTATGAAAAACAAGGCTCTGCTTGCAGAAGAGCTCAGTGAGGGGTTTGTTTCTGTATGGGTGTTCTCATTGGCATCCTTGATGCGTTATGACCTCCTGAACCCTGTTGCAGCTGTGTTAGCAGCCCTAGTCGTGAACTGGTTAGCAACTGCTTCTTTACATTTTGAAGCTGAAAGCAAAGTCCTGCTGTGTTGTTTCTGGTAGCTTTGTTTATATGTACATGGCAGATTGTTATTATCTGGAAAAGTGGGCCAGACTGATGCAACTGCATTTACCTTCCTTTTGTGAAAACCCTTGCCACCAAGCCACTCAATGAGATAAATGATGTACTTACAAGCAGGTGATTTTGAGCTGACAAACAGCAATATCTGAGTACATGCATTTATGAAAGAAAAGCATGATGCACTGTGCATGGTGATTAAACTTGTTTTCCTGAGTTTAATGGTAGAGTGCTTTTTCAACAGTCGTCTCACTTTCCCAGCCTGACTTCTCTGTAGCATCAGAAATAAACAGTAGCGGTATTGCAGTGACAGTATCTCTTTTAAAGGTGTTGCTCTGACAAGCCAAGGAAATGTTTGCTACTCATTCCTCTGTTTTCTAAGCCCATGAGTTGCTTTTTTAGAAAATTGTTCCCTTTAAAATCAGAATAGGGAGATAAATAAGTTTGCTGCATGTGTTGGAAGGATTAAAGTCTGTTTGGATGGGAACCAATTTTGTGTGCCTTTCTGCTAGTGAGAATCCAGGGGATTTCCATTGTAGAAAGGTCACTGAGAGGGAACAGACCTCTGTGTTCAAGTAGAGCAGCGCTGGCCAACTTGGGGATTTTGAGCTTCACAAGGTTCTGAGTCTGCTGAAGTGTGATTCTTGTGCCTCTGGTTTGTTTTTTTTTTTTTAAAACAAGTGTAGTACTGTGGTCATGTACCGTAGGTCTTGATGAAGAAAAGGTTATTAAATTTACAGTGATGATTAACAGGACCAAGTCTAATAAAAGTGCAGTACCAAGTGACTTCACTTGACCACTTGATAAAATGTCACTAGAGTAAAGCTGTACTTTGGATATTGCATGCAGTTTTTTCTTTGGAGGCAGGAGCTGAGTATGGGGTCAGCTGTAACCTTTCCAAAGTATGGGAAGAGAGGGCAGCTGCTGGAATATGATTACACTGCTGTACTCCAGCTACTTGGTTTCATCTATCCTATGGTTTCATGAGCCTCTTTAGCAAATCTGCAATGTTAATTTATAGAAAAGCAAATTAATTAGGATTTATTTGACTTCAAGAGGTGAGGAAACATATGCTCAGAACATACTCTGGGGAGTCAGTGTGAGAACAGATGGTGAGGAATGGGAAGTTTGCTTTCCTTGCCTAATCCTTTCTCCTGTCACTCACTTTTGATGCACAGTCGTGAATATAGATTATTAAGTGAGTCATCCTCAAATTCCTTATTGATACTGAGACATATAAAACTGACACTAACATGCTAGCTAATAGGTAGAGACAGTAAAAGTTCAGTTTTAAAGTCATATTATCGAGGTAAATGACTATAAAAATGAAATGGTGGCTTGACAGTCAATGCCTAGAGATGGGAATGCTGAAAACTGCAGTGTGAAATTTTGTATTTTGAGTATAAATTAAGTGGGAAAATTGTATGGATTTCAAAGAACTTGCAGTAATTTGACATTAAAATTGTGGTTTTAAATGCACTGGAATAAAAAAAAAAAACAGAGCCGGTGTTAACACATCAGCTGCATGAACACATGAATGTGTCATGCAGCCAGCAAGTTCCAGTTCAGTTTTTTAGGTATACTCTGTTTATGTTTAAACCATACCTTCCATTGTGGATTAAATCGGTTCAATTCACTGTCCATTAAATGTACCTGCTTATTTTCTTGTATGGACTGGCATTTTCAGGAGGGTTAGGAGACACTTCTGCTCAGGATTCAGTCCTAGCTATTTCCTATATTGACACAGCACCATGAAGTATGCCACGGCTGTGATCCCAAATGCTGGTACAGTATTTGCATGGCACTTGCATTTGAAGAGACGGAAGTGTTTATGTGTTGGTTAAAGCATATGAAGGGTGCAAGGCACTTTCTGGAGTTCAAGAGCAGATTAAGCTGCTGCATAAACACAGCAAAGGTTTGTATGCCTGTAGTGTAATTCATATGCTCTGACAGAGATGGGTTATGATATGCTGTGATTTTTTTAAGGAAAATAGTTTTTTTTTTAAAAATCTAGCTTGTGAAACACAACCTGATCTATCTTAACATGTGTATCGATGATAATTTTTGGCCGCTTCCAAACCCATGTATTATTCTGTGTACAAAGCAGATATCATAGTAGTGATCATGCAGGCCTGAGTCTTCTCAGCAATGTCTGGAGATTTCCATCTTCACAGACTGCTTACCAGATGCAGCCTGTTTGTAGAAGGTTCACTCTCTGTAGTGAAGAAGAAAAAAATGCAATAAAGACAGCACTATACTGTTGGATGCCTTTGACACATCAGGAATGGATTTCATTGGTCTTAAGAAATAGAGGTTCCATCAAGGGTGTTTCCCTAGGGTTACTCTTTGACATCCTAATGACATAACTTATGAACAATAACAAAGAAAAAAAGAAAAAAAAAAAACCACAACACAACCAAAACCCACCCGAATCCTCAAACATGAAGCCTGCAAGTGAGTGCTTACTACCAGCATATATTCTAGTCCTCAGCTTTCCCTTTCATCTAGCAGAAAGCATCTTGAATTGCCATGTTCTCTCTGCTGATACTGGAGAGGAGCATTTGTTGCAGAAGAGACTTCTGCTGAAGCAAGTTTACTGCTTTAATGCAGGTTTTGCACCTTAACTGGACTGACTTTCTTTGACTGATTAACTTAAATAGTGAATAGAAATATTACAACCCATTTTATAGGTAAGGAGATGAAGATGTGCTGAACACTCTTGTCACAGCCCTACAACTGGTTTTCGAAAACTTGGAGTAAAATGCATAGCTTTTGAATTCCTATTCCCTTCCTCAATTTGTTGGACTAAATTGGCTTTTTTATTTTCTGTGTGGCAGGTTGGCTGATGTGACTTTTTTCCTTATTGCCTTTCACTCCTCCTGCAGTAGTACTCTATTCATAAAGCTATGCTAATGCTAGGGAAGGGAAGGAGCAAAAGGAAAAAGGAAACTGGTCAAACCATACAAATCTTAAGTGAACTGCATTTGCTTCTGTCTGCCAAAATTTTTCTGATGCCCTAGTAACAAAATATCACTGACACATGAGTAAATAATTTCAAATGAAATGTGAATGTATACATAAGCAAAAAAATACTGAACTCTGTGTATAACACCTCTTAGCTCAGAAGCCGACATCTGTTACATAACTAATAAAGAGAAAATGCATTACAGTCTGCTTTGGTTTCAAAAATGTTTTACAGTGAAAAGAGATACTACTTTATTTAGAACCTTTTCTAGTCTGTGTTTTCCAGTTGTTTCAGCATTATTACCAAAAAATAACAAAGAATTGCAATCAGCATCTGGTCTCATGGAGCTCGTTTTTTCTTAAAGCAAAATATTCAGCTAAACCTGATTGGTACTGACAGGGCATTCAATTTTTTTTTTTTTTTCCCCCACCTTTGTGCAGGAGCTGGAAAGTGCATTGGGGGGCCTTGCGGTTTGGCAGGGGAAGGGTGGATCCTCAGCTAATGACTATGCACAGAACGTGGCCTTCAGATGCCAGGAAGCAGTTGTGAAATTTCAACCAAGGTAAGCCTTGGGATAAGACAAGTGCATTTCACTTCCGATTTACTCTAGGAAAGGTTAATTCATTTGCTGCCTTTTGTATAAAATATTCAGATTCCTGGCTCCCATTGGCAGTTGTATTCTGTATTTATATGCCTAGAACTGTTTGGAGAAAGTGAAAGGGATGAAGATAATGCAAATTTCATCATTATTTAAACCCCTTACTTTTCAAGCAGGAAGAACATCCTCAGTTTAGAAACTTCAATTCCTCTGTGCCAAGTTTCAGAAATATCTTGACACTTATTTTCTTTTTCCCCCAGTGCTGATTTGCTGCATTCTTTCTCAGAGCTGTGTTCTTACTGAGAAACGGGAATGGGAAGCCACACACCTGATTTTAGCATGCATATGCATTTACCTACAGTTTAGACCCTGGGTGCTGTGGTTGTTCCAATGCTGGGAAGGGTACAGGGTGTTCAGGTCAGGCATTAGCTGAGCCTTGATGTTAGGTTAACTCAGCTGATCATGAAGTAACTCAGCTCTGGTAACTATTGGAATTCACAGTTCCTCCTCTGATCCTTCATGGCTGTGCAAAAGGCTAGAAATGGGTTTTCAACTTGCCCAACTGACCCAATCTATCAGTAAGGGTGTGTCCTAAGGCTAAGTTTTAGCTCTTACTGACAGGCTTGGATTGTGTCAATAAGATCATGCTCTTCAGAGCCATCAGTTTTTGGGGCACTACTTTACCAATTTCCCATGCTCAGGTGTTGATTTAGCCTGCTTTCCTGTGCACATAGAGTTTCAGGCAGGTGAACCACATCTCTGCTCTTTGTTCTCTGCTTCAATGTGCATAACAGCCTTGGTGCTGTTTGGCAGAAGCTCTGGCTCATTTTGGAGGGACCAGAGCAGCAACTGTACATCCCAGGAACGCTCAGTGGGTCAGGACACAGCTAGTGGACAATACAGAGCTCATTGCCTCCACGTTCTGTTTCAAGTCAGGACTAGGTTAGTAGTGACAGTTGCCATCCAGTGGCAATTTGGTGCTTTATGTGAAATGAACTGGTTGCCTTCACCACAGCTTTTAATAGGCAGCATTGTAAATGATACTAAGTTGTGCTCTCAAAGGAAGCTTTAGCAGAATGACCAAGCATTTAATTAGCGTTCACAAACTGCTTTCACCTTCCAGTGTTTGTGTCTGCAACTGAGACACTGCAAAGTCCTGCACCTCAGAAAGTGTTTCTAATTAGCCCCAGCCTAGGAAGCTTGCCTTCTCTTTTTCTGGCGTTCTTTATGCTAGGAAAAAATCATGTGGATTTCTTATGAAGAAAGTGAGGTTGGTATAGGAGAGCTAGACCTACCTAGTGGCTGTGCTGGTAGGACGTCTGTGTATGGGTAGATAGTGAAATAACATTGGTTAATTTTGATTGATGAACATGACAAAAGAAACATGGACTTTTTTAAAGATAAGAACCTGAGTAGAGTGTGCATGAATAAAACAGCAACTACAACAAAGTTCCACTGTCCACTTCAAGAGTTTGTCGGTTTTAGTTTGCCTGGTATTAAACCATTGTTCACTCTGCTATTTATTCCTGTTTAACACCAGGGTAGCTACTTAGGAAACCTGCTATCCACAAGTGCTAAATCTGTTAAATAATGGTACCTGGATTTACCATGCTAAGAGCTGTGAAAGCATAGTGATCAAACTCAACTCTCGCCATTTCTTAGTTTCATTATATTACAAGATGGAGGCGACTTTACTCTCAAGTAAGGAACTTCAAAGATGAAGTAAACAAGCATTAATGCATGGTTCTCACACACACTTTATTTACTTCAACTGACTTAACTGTCCTTGGAAAAAACATTCCCACCACCTAGCTGGGCAGGGGACTTTGAATTACATATGCTGAAGTTACTACTTTCAGTTTGAGGGTCACTGTGTCTGGTGACTTCTCTTAAAGGGTCACCAGCAGCTTGCCCCATCCCTCTGCAGTCTGTCAGCTTTGATAGGGCCAGAGCAGTTGCATGCCCATGTCTTGGCTCGTGCGGGTTGCTGGCTCATGCAGCAGACTGTGAAACATAGCTGCCAGTGACGCTTTGAATTGTTTTCTGCCTTCTCTGCTCTGGGACATGGCAAAGGTTATGTATTCAGTCTTGGTAGCGGGCAGCAATCAGAGCTAGATTTTGACAGAACACATCTGCTAGCACCACAAAACTTGAGTTTAGAATCATAGATCGTTTAGGTTGGAAAAGATTTTTAAGATCATCGAGTCCCAACTGTTAACCTAGTACTGCCAAGGCCACCATTAAACCATGTCCCTAAGCACGACATCTACATGTCTTTTAAAAACCTCCAGGGATGGTGACTCAACCCCTTCTCTGGGCATTCTGTTCCAATGCTTGACAACCCTTTTGGTGAAGAAATTTTTCCTAATATCCAATCTAAACCTCTCCTGGTACAACTTGAGGCCGTTTCCTCTCGTCCTGTCACTTGTTACTTGGGAGAAGAGTCTAACACGCACCCTGCTACAAACACCTTTCAAGTAGTTGTAGAGAGCGATACGGTCTCCCTCCTCAGCCTTCTCTTCTCCAGACTGAACAACCCCAGTTCCCTCAGCCGCTCCTCGTAAGACTTGTGCTCCAGACCCCTCACCAGCTTCATTGCCCTTCTCTGGACACGCTCCAGCACCTCAATGTCTGTCTTGTCATGAGGTTTCACTATCTTCCACCCTGTTTTTGCTAGATTACTGGCAAAATGAGCAATACTTTGGAACGCTATATCTGCCTAGGGTCCCTAACTCGTAGACCAAAAGCTTTCTGGTCTTTTGGAGAAGAGGAGATGGCCACACTGCTGCAGTGTGCCACTGGGCAGGCTCCTTTGTCTATCAGATGTGTGTGGGGATGATAGGAGAAGATGAATTTATTTCTGTCTTGCACTAAGCAGCAAGGTTGATTATTTCTAGTTGTTACTTATGCTTTAATTTAGTTTCTGCAGAATGCTATAGTTCTGTCATTAGTCTCATGGAATTTAAAGGTCTAGATGCCTCTGAACGGTACAGAGTTCTTTAAAAAATCTGTTCCAGTGAGTATGGGGCATCTAAAAACAGGATAGTTTTAATTTGTCTAGATATAGATTAAAAACCACTGAGATATGAAAATCTTTCCAGTACAGTCCCTGTTAAGCAGAGCAATCTGAATTCAGGGTAACCTAACAAGGGATGTTCATAAACAGATGCGTGGCAGAGAAAAACAGAACAGGCAATACAAGAGAAAAAAATCTACAGCAATATGACTCATAAGTATATGTGTTGATTGGGGTTTGGGGGGGTACTTTCATTTTATGATAACTGCTGAAACAGTGAAGGAAAAGTTTTAGTGGGATTTGAGGGAAATGGAAGAATAGACTTGGTGAAGAGGTTTACAGTCAGAAGAATGAGGGAATACAGTCTTGTCCTTGGCTAAGATATACCTGACCTGTGAATCAAGGATTTTAATTTCAAGAGGTGTTTATCATGCATGATTTATGAACATCAGCATCAATTTAGAATATAAAATGCCATCTGCATGGAAGGAAACCTTTACATTTTATTACAAGAACAAGAATTTCTAATACTGTTGCTAGTGGTTACATTGAATACTGGTCTAGTCATTGTCTGTAGTTGGGTTTGGGTAAGAGTGTAATGTAATCTGCACCTTTGGGAGATAAAAGTTATATTCAGGCCCCAGGAACAAATGTTACAATAAAGAGAATTGCCTTTTTTTTAACAGAGAATAGGAAAGCCAGTATGGAACAATACATATGATTACAAAAAGCTGCTCTTCCCAATTGCCTTCTCAAAGGCAGTCAGCAAAACCAATGTGGATTGCAGAACTGTGTACGCAGTTACCTGAATAGTGGATGGTGTTTTCTTCAGATGCCTGTTACACAGAGAGGGGGTGAAATGTAGGACTCTTGGGCAGTGGGAATGTCAGTGTTTCAGAGAAAGTTGCATTCCAAGTCAGTGTGGGAACTACACTTTGGGGTGAAGTTTTCTGCCAAAGAAAAATTCCTGAAAGTTACCTCTCTTCCCCATTCCCCAAATGAAATATTGAGTGGAGTGGTTTTATTTAGGAGGACTCAGATGGTCACTGGGTTGGTCCCTACTTTCTGCAGAGGCTTTAAGGTGGCAGCTGCTGCCGGATCTGTGACTGCTGTCCAGGAAAATTGGAAATGCCAGGAGCCCTGGGCTGCCCTGGATCTTGGCCTCAGCCAAATTCTCCCAGGGTTTCTGTGCTCCTCAGAGGGAGACCAAGCTCTAGTGAGGCTTTCAGTATTTTTAAGTTTTCAAGGCAAGTAGTTTTTGAGAGTGCAGTTCAGGGGAGACTCTTATAGTTTCCACACTTTCATCTGAACAGCTACGACTCAGGGGTGTGTGAGGGAGGGAAGATGCAGAAGTGCTGATGTCCCTGTGCCATATGGCAGACCTGTGCGCGTGAGGCAGAACTTGTGAGGCTGCGTTCCTGCACAGGCGGCCAGGTGAGCAGGGAGAAAACTTGGCTAGATTCCCTCCAAGTCCTGCCTCAGACCTGGCTCAAATTCATCATGAGCGGTATGTGTCTGCAAATAGCTCTCTGTCAGCAAATCAGAATTTGCTGATGAAACATTGCTTTGCTGGGAAGTGACAGACCAGTTCCTAAGAACAATTTCTTAGGAATCTTGATATTAAAATATTGGTGTTTATGGTTCCAATGATACTTCTTATATCATTGGATACAAGATACAACCCAAAGCTCTTGGATTGCAATACACTTAAAGAAAAAGAAAAAAAAAAAAAAAAAAAAAGGAAAGAAAAAAGTCAAAAAAGGCAGGGTGGGGAGAGGACAGAAAGGCAAAAACCCCCTCATCTTACTATAGCCCAAGTAAGGACGGTGCCTGGTGAGTACAAGAGGTGCTAATGATAAGAAAAACAAGTGTGGTCGTCCACAGCCAGCCTAACTGCTGTGATTGATGAGACAGGCACTGCCTCTCTGGGTGGCTGCTTATTCCAGCATTCAGGGACTGCCCAAGGAGTAGCCTAGGATGTATCCCAGCAGCCTCGGGCCCTTAACAGTGTTGTTTCTTTCACTGCAAGTGCGCACTTTATGTTCGTCCAAAAGCCTGTTGCAGTTCTGTATTGCTTTGCCCTTCCCAGGCATGCTTTTGAAACATTCATATGCAGCCCTGTATTAAGGAGGCGTCTGTGTTTGAATTTCATAATGCTTTTTGCCATTTGTGGAGGTCTCAGAGAGGACCTTTTTGTTTTCCTGGCACTGAGGTGTGCCGGCTGCGGGGTCCACCTTTCTGTGATCTTGCGTGATGTAACCTCTGGATAAGCTGAACTAGTCCTCTGTTGCGGTGCTGAGACTACCCTTTCTGAGCTGTTAACCTGGTGGGTCACCGACACAGTGGGAAGGGTAAAACTGATTGCTAGACTGGAGGCAGGGAAAGGAGTATTGGGCCAGGATGGACTGAAAGCAAATCTGGAAAAGTGGTTTCATCCCACAGTAGCACGTGGTTTGCTTGCCAGGATTTATCCTGGCATCACTAATACATTAATTTGCCCAAGACACTGAGCATGTGTGGCATTGTGGTGCATAAACACGTAAGTCTCCTGAGGATCTAGTTAGTGTAATCTGGGGTTGGACTGGATTGAGACTTGCAAATTACAGGGTGTAATACTCCTTTTTGGGTTTAGTCTGGGAAGTAACAAGTGAATTTTCTTAGGTTATCTTAAGACATTTTCCTAGTTTTTAAAATTATGTGGGTTGGTTTGAATTTTATGTGAATTTAGAAGTGTTATCATGCATAATTCAATAATTCACATGTTCTGGTCGGTTTTTTAAACAGCTCACTGCTCATGCAAATTGATCTTCCCCTTGAAGTCTGGTAGAAGCTCTGTTACGATAAATAGTATTTAGAGGGTTTGGTTTTTTTTGTTATGTCCACAAGCTTCAAATGTACATGTTACTGGGTTACATCTTTGTCATCTGTGCTATGCAGAACAGGATAATTCTGCCTAGAGTTGCCAACCTATAGGGAGGGTCAGAGATCAGGCCTTTCATGTTTTACGTAGAATGATATAACATAGATTTGAGTAATAGCCACAGAGAGAATTGCATTTTCGTTATTTTATATAATGTAAATTATACAAAATAAGGGTTGCCTGCAATTATTCAAAATTTCAGCTAAGGCTTAAAATAATTTTAATGTACTCAGCACAGATGGAAAATTAGGGCTTGTTCCTGCTGCTTTTGAAGTTAATGGATATTTCATAATTGACTTCTAATGAGAGTAGGATCCAACCCATAGATATTAAATGGTAAGCCCTTTGTTGCCTGGCGACAATCAGATAACCTGCATTTGCCTAGCTGAGCAGTTAATCTTGGTGAAAACAAAAAAGCATACCCCAAAACTCTATATATAGAGTATGATCAGCTCAGCATACATATATGACTCTTAATGTAAATGGTCTTCACACGAAAATGGTTAACTCACCTTAATGATTTCAGTATCTTCAGAATCCAAAGAAGGCAAAACTAAGAGCATTTTACTCCAGTATTTTTAGTGAAAAAGAAACAATAAAATGCAAGATTTCTGCATCCCTAAAGCAGCAGGCAAGGACATAATCCTGAATGAGAGAGAGGTGGTACTTCAGAGGTGCTGTAAACTTTTTACTCTCCAGAGTGCAAGACTTATGAGTGATACAGCTGTGAATTACGTAGACCTTCATATGGCACCTGTAAGCATTTAGTTTTTTGATGTTTTGGGTTTTTTTTTAAGGAGAGTTCACATTTGCTGTGTTACGCACCCTGAAAGGGAGTCATCCAAATGAATACTAGACGTGTACAAATCTGACATGTGTCCTTTTCTTCCTTTCCTGTATGTCTAGCTCTAGTTCAAGGCAATAAATCACTCTAAATACTTTTTTCTTCATGAGTGAATTAATTCTTCAGCTGTTTGTGGCCTTGCAGGTCCTTTACATATTATTAATCCAAACCATAAACATTTCACTCTTTCCTATTAAATTAGTCCTTTTGCTTTCCCTGTGCTTTTTCTCAGTTTTCTTTAACTCTCTTCTGCTGCCTTATACTGTCATCTTTGCTGCCTAAAAGCTAGAGACTGGTTGTTAGGCATTAACCTTCTTCCTTCTGTAATTCCATTTTCCTTCTGTTCTCTTCACATTATGGAGACATTTACTATTCATTTTCAGGTGAGATAGCAGAAAGAATATATATGTGGAGAGCTACCTAGAGATGTGTATAGGTGCTTGTATAACAGCTAGCCAAGGCACCTTGCTGCTCAAGTACCTCCAGAAATCACTCCCTTCTGAATATGTACCTGTGTATCTTGAGGGACGTGCGGGCTGGCTGGCCTGCGAGACCTCCCATTCTGGTGCTAGATGTACCACCAAAAAAATGACTCATTTTTGTTCCTATGTGAATTGCACGCCTTGGATCCTGTTTGGAGGCAAGCAGTTGTTCACCCTCGTGTAGCTGTCTAATATGTCTATTTTGATAAGGAAAGTGGCATATCCATCACTTGAGTCTTTAAATGCCTCGTAAATCTATGAAGAACTACAGCAAAGGCCTCTTCATCTGTCTCTACTGTTTTTGAGGTCTCCAGAGACTTTAAAAACTATTTGGTTTTGCTCGGATGACTCTTGAGCGCAATAGGTTGAAAATACAAATTATTTTCATAGGAATCGGAACTAACACACAGAAATCTGTGTTAGTTTTGATCATGTCTGTGAGTGAGTCTCGCAGGGGCCCACAAACGTTTCCACCTTTTAAGCAATGAGAAATCTCATTCTCTGAGAGAGCAATAGTTTTCTTGCTTCAGCCGAGTTGCAAGTCAACTTGTGATACACCCGTGTCAGGCTTTGAAGCTGAGTGTGGAAAGCCTCTGTTTGCTTTGGAGAAGGACAGAGCTGTGGTATGAGGCTATTCAACATGCTCATCTAATCTATGGGAGGTTTTTGTTAGGCTTCAGTTTCGTTCCTTGGCAGAGTGAATTTGTAAGCTGGTAGGTGTGTGGAGCCCAAGGCCATGGCCACATCTGCCTGGATGGGGCACAGTTGTCTCATTAGCTATAGTCAGAGGGAAGAGATTTTCCCCTTGCCAGTCCAGGCAATATTAATTATATTAATAATTAATTAAATATTAATAATATTTCCATGTGGAGAAGCAGTAATACACTGAGGGAAAATCAAAGGTATGGCCGTCTCTAATGGCTGCAGAGTGACACTCATTAGAAAATGTAGACATCTCTCTTACTCTAAGGATTTCCAGCTCCTCATGAGAGTCCCTTGGGTCTTTGTGAAATTTGCAAAACAGAACTCAAGCAGAAAGTTGAAGATTGAGAGCCTGAAATAGCATCAAGTTTAAATATGGAAAGATTTATTCTTTATAGCTTTGATAGAGGAAAACTGTTGTTCCTGACTTAAAGCATGTGGGACAAATTGTGCTTAGATTTAAACATATGTTTGAGCTTTTTCCTGGCTTTAACCCTATTAGCTTACCAAGATACTGAGAACTAATCATGCTTCTGTAGGACTTTTTTTGTGACAGAGTGAGCCTGGATTTTAATGTCATAATTTCCAGGACCTCGTTCACAGTTTAAATATATTATTTAGGATTCCAGTAAAGTCACTGTTGTTTTGAATGAGGTATAAAATACAGATGTAACTTTCATAGAAATGTTATTTTTTTAATGAAACCACTTCATACAATAACTTGTAATTTATGTACAGATGTGATGAAAAGTTTGAAATATTTGCAGCACAGATAAGCAATCTGTTGAGTGAAAATTCTTGTTTTGTTTTGTAGAATAGATCAGAACTCATGCATTTCACCAAAAGAAACAACTGAGCAATTTAACAGCTTCAATGAGGTAAGCTTAACCAAAAGTTGAAATATGATATCACAGATTTTGTATTACCTGTTCGGGTTTTTTTAATTCTAAGGTCTTGGAATAATGTAATCACTTGAGAATCTTAGGTTAGCTTTTTAATGAATCATTCTAGTCATGTTTTTGGAAGAAAGCTTAAAAATGTGATACGAGACTGCTATAATAGTTTAAAAGCTGGAAGCAAGAGATTTTTAAAAGATTTTAAACCAACTTTATGCTGCTTTCTGTTTGTGCTCAGAAAAGAATTAAACATTCAATATTGACTGAGTGAAATGCCATCTTTTAAGAACTTTTGATTTTTTCCTCATGTTACAGCTCAGATGTGTTCAGCTATCAGTTATGTTTTGTTTAAAAATAAAGAGTTCTCAAGGTTGCTACATCCTGCATAAATAAACTACAATGTAGTCTAAAAGCTACTCTTTGTGTAAGATGGGAGGAGGGAAGGGTTGGAGTGAAGAGAGGAAGCAAGGGAAGCCAAATAACACCTGTGACACTTGAAAAGAGCTGTTTTCACAGGGATTATGGCAGGAGGATAGTGTGAGAGTAGAGCACAAAGGAGCTGTTTGTGTGGTCATGTCAAACAATGGGTGAGCCTGGTCTAGATTCTCACAATCAGAAGTATGCTGGAGGCCAAAACCAAGCTTTGCAGTTATTCAAAGTGGGAAACCTTGTAAAGCATCTCCCACAAACGAGGGTGCCTGCATGCTAACATAGAGTATGCTTACGTACTGCAAGGGCAGTGAACAATACTGGACTTAAACAAAGAGCCGACAATATTTCTAAGTGTAAACCAAGACAACAGAATGACAGAAGTTGGGGAGAAGGGAAGCCCATTCCTTTCAAACCATGGAAAAAACAGCTTTGTTTCCATAATGAGCCAGAGAACATCTGTGTCTATTAATAGATGCCTGACTTTCATTAGGGGAAAGCCACAATGTGTCCCTTTAAAGAAATTCAGACTTAATCTTCTCCTTACAATGAATTATTTCCTGTGCATTTGTGTCATTGCTGTGCAGCTCACTGTTGAAAATGTAAGTGCTAACTTGTAAGGCACATTCCATGACCAATATAACGGAATATACTCAGCCTCTGTCTAGCCAGTTAAGGCCCTGTGAAGAATCATGAAGTTACTGTTTCTTTTGAGAAGCTCCATTGCAAATAATCACCAAAGCTTCTACTTAAAAGCGTCAATTTAAAATTCTTGCAAAGGACTCCTTAAAGGTTAAGATAAAATACTATAATAAATAAAATCAGTATAAGATATTAAAACAGATAATTAGATCAGGCATTAAAATCAATTGCTAACAATTTATGGGGAATGAGCAAGGGTTACATTCTGATGCTTTCTTTTGCAAAATCTTAGTTTGTATTGTGTCTCAAATCTCCTGCAAACCCAAATGGACATGTGTCGTCATAAAATAAATTCCTTTCTTGGATTAGAGAAAGTGGCGTCTCTCCTCACTGCTCACCCATGGCATTACACAGACCTTGGGCATATCTTGTTCTATCTTATTGTTGCTTGTTTGCTCCCCATAAAGAAAGTTCTGAATTGAAAATGTCATATGCCTCAAGACACAAATATTGCCATAACAGATACTGCAGAGTGTTATTTACGTTCACATAAAATACGGCTATCTTACTTTAACCTGAACTCTCGGATTAAAAAGCAAAGGAGATGCTTTTGTACGTCACTGTACTAATGTGACATACAAAAGCATTAATTTCCTTAAATGGAAGAAATTGAACAGGTTGATATTTGCTTAGTTTCTTTTCTATATGAATCACTTCAAAGGCCATTAAATACTGAAAGCTTGGCTTATTCTCCTTCACTGCCCCAGCTGATTTCATAAATCCAGTAAATCCATCAGTAAACTGGATAGAGTAGCTGCCTTCCTGTCCTGGAGGGGCAGGAGCAGGCCCAGGGGCGGGGTGCAGGCATCCTTGGTATTCAGAACACCATGTGCACAGCAGGGTAGTTTCAGTTCATGCAGAAAGCACCGAGTCTGGGCTTTGCTTCCCCTCCCTTCTCCCTCTCAGCCTTCAAGCTGAGACCAGGCAGGGTCCATGAGTAGGGCAGACCTGTTCCCTTTCCCTCTTCCCGCGGTTCTTAAATTTACCAGACCTTAGGATGTCCACAAGGATGAAACAAAGGATGCTGATAATAGTAATGCTTTTTCAGGTAAAGGAATTACTTCTAACAGCAGTGTCTCTCTTTTGGCCATTGCTAGCTATCTGCTCTCTCTGTGGATATGCAGTGAGCACTGACTGATGAACAGGTTTGGCAGTGCTGTAGCTCTTGGTGCAATAAGGGAGGGTGCAGGGCTGCGGGGCTCCATTTGGCACACTGCCTCCCATCAGGCTACGGCCCTCTGTATGTGCTGGCCAGTATGTCACATGGCGCTGGTCCTGCAGGGACCTCCACCTGGAGAGGGAGTTACTGGTGGCACCTACTGAAAAAGTTTATAAGCTGTTTCAGGAGACTCCTACTCATTGCCACAGCATTTTGGTGATAAATTGGGAGTATTTGTTCATTCAGTGTCCCGTTCTCTAGAGGGATTTAGCAGTGTGAGTGTAGGTGTGTGATATTTATCTCCAGATTTAAGAGGTTATCTATCATCTCAATAATTCCTTGCCCTAAGGCCTCAACTCTTGATTTTTAATAATCATTGGAAAGAAAGAAGGTGGTCAGTGGGGTACAGTCTACAGGCTTGTTTGTAAAGATGGTTTTTTTGTTACAGGCTGAGCTTCCTCTACAAATGGCAATCCTTTTGTACTATGTTTTCTCCAGCAGGCAAGAGTATGATACTTCAATGACTATGTTTTCTTAAAGCATTAGCAAAAGTTACAAATAGGAGAGAAATACCACACTTTCTCTCTTTGTTTTCCTCGGACTTCCTGTAAATGTCTTTATTTTTTCATTATCTTTGATCTGGAATAATGCAGGATTTTTTTTTTCCTTTTAGTGGAATTGGTATAGCTCAAGTTCTTTGAATTGTCAGTTCCTTTAAGAGGACATGAGAAGAGATAAGAAACCTTTGTCCAAGACAATTGTAATAGCTTCTTTTTCAAACTTGCAAAATACTATTCTTCAGAGACAACAATATGGTTATTTTTCCAAAGAAACTTCGGGATCCATTTTAAATATGAACTTGGGTGGTTTGAGAAGATGAAGACAGGGCTAAGACTTTATTTTTCTCTCTTCTTGCCTTCCTTTTGCTGGCAGCTGGTAGCATGTTGGCCTACCCCCAGCAAGTCCAAAGATAGAGGACCAGTTGCTGATAGATATGGCCATGTGTCCTCTCCCAGAGCACCTTCTTGCTCTGCTTGGGCTGCAGTTGCAGAAACAGGGTGCTGCACTGCTTCTGCCACAAAGCAGGAGGTCTGAGGCTGGCAGGATCCAGCCTGGCTGCTCTGGCATTGCCGATACTTCAAGCAGACTTTTGAGAGGGGCAGGACAGGACACGTGGCAGGGCAGGCCACAAGGTCACCCCTACCACTTCCTAGAATGCTCCTGTTGCCCATGAGTTGATGACCCTGGGCAGCTTTGTGCTTGGCCTTTGCTTAAAGCTACGTCTCCTTACACGTGTTCCCATGAATATGTGGTGGCTTTCCATGTATAGTGCGCTGTGGCAGTACCATAGTACTCATCTGTGTTTTAGGAGTAAGATGAGGTTGATGGCATACTCTAGATTCATCATCTCCCTTGGTAACATCAAAATGATCAAAGCTACTTACTCTTTCTCTTCCTACATCAAATCCCTGTCAAGGACACATTCAAGAAATCATACAAGATATTTCTGTTGTTATTATATGACTTTTTTTTAGTATTTGGCAGTGACTGGAAATTTGCCATCCACCCACCTTCCACAGATGGGTGAAAAATACAATTTAGAGCAACTGAATATAAACCAGCTGGTGAATTACAGCATAAGCATTGCCAAAATACAATGTTAAACAATGTAGTCTGTGTGAATGCTTGTGTGCTGAACTTGCCATAAATATTAATGTCTCGTAAGAAATAGTGATGTAAAGTGAATGTGTTTTCTTGATATGGGAAATTTTTGTCAAATGCTTGAAGTAGCTGTGAAGCTTAGGTCTATTTGTCGGTTATTTGCCTGTGCACACCTTGTTGGTATGTTTTTCTGGTATGTTTGCCTATGTTTTCCTTACTCGCCATCAGCAGTGATAAGGTCTGGGCTGGGATCAGTCCCCTTACTGGTCTGTAACTGGTATAGTTGTCTTCTGCTTGATGACATTAATGACTGTAGAATGCTGCCCGTCTGTTGTGGTAATTCCACAGTCACTTCATTTGGGTCTAGCTGGGGTGAGAGGCAGTGGAAAATGAGGCCTGTCATGTCATGAAAACTCTTCCCAAAACAGTGCTGTGGGTACGATTCAAGTCAGCACTCTTCCCTTGACAAGGAAAATTCACTGCTACTTGAAAGATGTTGAAGGCGAGATGGTTTCCATCATTCTGCCTCTAGTTCAAGAAAGCCCTGTAGAGGATTAAAGAACACTTTGAAAGTGACTCATCAAAGATGCTCAAATTGATGGTAAGAAGTCTACTAAACACACCAAAAGCAGGAAGCCAGGTAGGGTATTGCTGGGACTGCTGGCTGGCTGAGATGTAAAATGGGCACTAAGGTGATTCGGCTGTAAAGAGAGGCCGAGTAAATTTGTTATATTGGTCTTCACTGATAAAGCCCATGTTGGGGACATATGCACACCTGGTATACTCTTTCTAGCAGATAGGTCAAAGGATCCAGATTAGTTTGAAGTAATATATGTAAAATATTGGACCAAACAGTGTGAGTAAGTGACAAGGAAAAGATGCCAATCATTCAAGAGTCCTGGAGAAACTGAGGTGTGAAGATGAGGCATTGCTGGTCAAGATGACTAAATTACCCTTACAAAAGGCAGCTGGGCTGGAGTAGGTTGTTAATGCAACCTGTACCTGGGAATAGTAGAAGTATCTTCAGCCTCAGATGGTAGAAACCAGCTCTACATCATGCCATATTTTTAAAGGATACTATTACATTTAGGCATTTCATTGTGAATCAGTGCTTGATCTTGCAATCAGTTCTTTCCTGGTGTTATAGGATGAAATGTCAAAATGTATCGTGACAACAGGGGAGAGGAACTTAATTCTAAAATAAATGTATAAAGCAAGCCGTTTCTTTGCTCACGTGTCTCCTATCAGGCTGCTTCTGACAGGAATAGCAAGAGCTCCTGTTTGCTCTGGGACCAGGAGAGGGAAGGTGTTCCTAGATTTCCTTTTTTACCTAAGCTGAGGCCAAAGTCTAAGTGCTTGACTGTAACCTAATCTGTTTTGTGGAAGGGGATATCGATTTCGGGAAGGGATATAATGTCATCAGATTGGCATGACAGCACATAGGGGTCACAGGATCTAGTTACGGTGACCTTGTGCTTTTTTGAAACTTCCCTATTTTGAGGTATCTCCTAGAAAGAGCTACTTTCTGCTTCCTTTTCACTGCCTGAATTCTATAAAAGGAATGAAAGGATAAAGGCTGAAATCTTCCCTGCTGTTCTCAGCCAGATTAGTTTCCTTTTTTTATTTTTATTTTACCTAAAAATACTGACATCCTTGGGTTTATAAAAGGGCCGTATTACAATTTTAATAACACAAAGACATACTAAACTACTTACTGTATAGGTGACATATTGTTACACAAAGGAAATTACTCCACAAAATAAATTCATTATTTCATTAAATGAATCAATAGATTGGTTTCAGGTCTTTGACAGTGTGGGGAAAGGAGCTTTTCAGGGTATAAACTTGAGGAATTTTTTTTTTCTGTTGCAAGTCAGATCCTCCCCCCCCCCCCCCCCCCAAATTGCACTTCATAAATATGTACCATCTGAGTGACTTAACATTTTACATATCATTTTGTGTGTGCCAGCTGTGTGCTTATTAAGACAGCCTTGTGTGATTTTTTTTTTTTTTGTGTTGCAAGCTGTATTTCCCTTGAGAGAGGGGAACTGAATGTGTGGGATATCAGTAGTGACTCATTTTGCCCAGTCAGATGGTGATTAGGGCTTTCACAGCATTTACATCACAGCAAGACGCTTGTGTCAGATTGTACAGCTGAATATTGCATGCAGCATTGAAGGTTAAAATGAGAAATGGACCAAGCGTGGCACAGTGGCTGGAAGTGATGTTATAGATAACTAGCCTTGTCCTCATTGATTTGTCTGCAGCAAGTGACAATGATCTGTTAATTTTACCTTTGCAGCAGATAGGAAATGATCTGCTTGCCCTGTAGAAGCAGCAGCCTACATAAAAGCTATGTCGACATAAAGAAGATGTAGACATAAAAATCTCTATTTTTAGAGATACATAAAGAAGTATCTCTAAAAAAGCCAATTAAAAATATCTCTTCCAAGAATCCCATGAGGGAGCGTGTTCTCAGTAACTCTTTTTGTTCACTGCTGCATACTGCACAATAGGCTGGAGAGGGAGATTTGTTTTTTTATGAATGGTAAATGGGGAGGGACATAATGTCATCAGATTGTGATGTCAGCCCAATGAATGAAATACTTGCTTACGGTATTGCTTCAAGACCAAGAAAAGGGACACCATCTCTGTTTGGCTTCCTAGAATAAATTGTCTTTTGCTGACAAAGTCATCTTTCCCACGTGTCATGAATAATCCATGTAAATTGGGACTTAAATAACCAGAAGTCAGGAAACTCGTGGAATAGTGCACGTTTGTTCTCTTGCACGTCCTCTCGGAGCTGCTAGTGGAACACCCCTTTGCAGGCGCTGCTAATGGGCTCAGTGAGTTGAAGAGCTGTCGCCGTATTCTGTTGTTCTCCATCTAGCCCAATGTTCTGCTTTTGTCTGCAGAATTCTTTGTTGAAGCTACAAGCCCTTGAAACCGATCTGTGCTCTGCGTTTCTGCCAACCCAGGAAGAAACTCCTCAGCTGCCGGCACCCAAGGACCCAGCCCCTTCGTCAGTCCAAACCAGTGTGCAAGCTGATGGGGCCAGTTGTGGAGGTAAGCGATCGTGTCACGATGTGTTCTCATCTGCAATTACAGAAAAGCCTTGTGACTTGCAGTTTAATATCAGATTTGTAGTTTTCTAGGAAACAGTGCAGAGCTAATGCAAAGCACCATTTCCTGATGCAAATGCTGTGTAATGTAAAAAGGGGTGATACCTGTCAAAAGAACGGAAATTAATGGCTATAACATTCTGTTTTTCTGAGAGGGAGTCTTGCTTTTCAGACAGGTTTTAAGAATCCTGATTCTTTTATTTTTTGTTTAAATCTGGTTTTTGGGGGTTTTTTTCAAGGAAATTTATGCTCTTTACTTCCTATGTCTGTATTGTGTGAGATCACCTGCCATATCATGTAATTCTATTTTTGTCATTCTTTTTGTCAGACCAGTATCACTTCATTTCTCCTATTATTGATTTTAATTTAATGCATCAGCAGAGAGATAGCGAAGGTGAGTTTTACAGCATGTGGATTTTAATCATTCATGAACCTGTATTGTTACCCATCTGGGCAAACTGTGGTGTATTATCTCTCCCTCTTCCCTCAATATGGAAACCAGAACTTGCAAATAAAGAGCCCTAAGGCTCGGCACTATTTTTGTCAATTCATAGCTTGTAGTCACGGGGCTGGCAGAGTCGTGATGCTCAGTAGCAGAGGAATCACTGTTCGTGAAAATAGGTCAAAGGCAATATGACTAACACATCTCACAGACAAGGGACATGAATACACAAGTACTTAAATAGTTCACCATGTCTGGTCCAAATTAGGGCAGATAGGTCAGTAACCCCTTTGCAACTATGTTTTATGTCAGAGTAAAGGCTGTGTACAGAAGAACTTATTTCAGAGGCTGTTTGCTCAGAATTTTCAGCAAGAAATAACAGTGAGTTATTTACCTAAAAAAAATCAGAGATGATAGTGTTCTGCTTAATAGATTCTAAAGTTTGAGGTTTGCATTGTACAACTAAGGAAAATGGTAGGTAGAATCCAACTTGTTATAGACATGAAGGAATATAAAAAATACTAAATATCCTGGGTTTTAGTTTAAAAGAAAAAAAAAAAAAAGGATGCTTTAGCCCAGCTAGGCAACTACTTTAATAGCTCTTGGGTACAGGTATGGAACTTGCACTGGTGCTAGTCCCTTGGTATGGATCTGAGGCAGAGGCAGATCTCGTATATGAGATCTGCTGCACAGGCAGAGACATTCTGCAGCCCATCCAA
This sequence comes from Phaethon lepturus, assembly GCF_000687285.1. NCBI lineage: Eukaryota > Metazoa > Chordata > Aves > Phaethontiformes > Phaethontidae > Phaethon > Phaethon lepturus. Next base: position 10,629 of record NW_010521297.1, on the reverse strand, counting down.
AATCTGCACTGACTCGTTTCCTTTATGGCAGGGTGGCTTTTGCCTCCTTTTCCAGTAGTTTACTGAAACATTTTGTTCTGGTAGTTTCATAATTCATTGTTAGGATGGTTCATAATTGCTTCCTTTGCTTATTTTTACTGTTTTGATTGGATTTCGTTTTAATTCATGCTGTTAGTGACCCCTACTTCCGATACCCTCTGTAGCTCCTATTTGCCTATCTCCAGCTACACAGGCAAACGTTGGATGATGTAGCATTTCTCTCACGCGGTTCAGAGCGTGCTCTGTCACTCTAGCAGTTCAAACTTCTGCTTTAGTTAAAGCTTACCTATTTAGTGGATTTTA